>NW_012151729.1:7019098-7039592 GCF_000956105.1 Propithecus coquereli
GAGAGCTAGGATTACAGGCGTGAGCCATTGTGCCCGGCCTTATGGGCTAGTTCTTAAGTGTGTCCATTAATCCTCAGAGCCAATGTATGGGGTAAGTTATATGTTACCCCCATTCCCAATGGAGAGACTGAGGCTCAGGGAGGTTAACTTACCCAAAGTCATACAGCTAACAAGAGGTATTGAAACCAGCTGTTATGACTTCACAGCCCACACTCTTAACCATTCCTTTATCTTTTTCCCTGGGTTAGGAATACTTGAAACCAGTTCACCGGGTGAACTAAATGAAGTACTTCAGCCTGGAGAAAATAAGATTGAAAATAAGATATTAAAATAAGATGCAACCTTCCTGAGTTGCCTTCAAAGAGCTGTATGTTCCCATAGAAGGGTGGGCAGATGTGTTTTGTGTGCCTCAATTTCAGGGAGACTTTTCTAATATTGGTCTCCAGAGGTGCAGGGAATAGGGTGTGTTCAGGCTCAGAAAACTCCCTCCTACTGAAGATTTGAATGCACCGAATTCATTCAGTCCCTGCACACGTGGCTGGCACTATGTAGTTCTGGAGTGCCAAGATGTAAGCTGGCAATGGCAACATGACTTGGGAGAAATTTACTAATGCCATGCTAATAAATAAAAAAAGATATGTGCTATGCACACTCTTTACCTAAGGCAGGCAGAGCTACTGTGTTGCAAGATGAACCAGCATAACATGATGGTCAGGAATATGGCATGGGTAGCTTGCCCAAAGTACTCCTGAGCCTCAGTTTCCTTACCTGTAAAAAAGTGTTACTCTGTGAATTAAATAAGCTTTTGCAGGTCAAATATTTAGCACAACCCCTTGAAGCCTGTAAGAGCTCATCTGAAAACCTTTAAATTCATATTTTTTCTTAAAAACATAAATGCAAATACTTCTGTATCCTCTGTAAAATATGAAGAGGGAAAGTTTTAAATTTGGGATGCTAGAATCCTGAGACTTAGAGAATTTAAACGTTTCCCGTAGCCATGGTCATTGATAAGATTTATTAAGCACTCGGATACATTCCATGTCACATGGTTGGTTTTTAGCTAAGACAGGATTGGAAGCTGAGTTTCCTGAATTTCAGGTTCTATTTTTCCCCACCTATAAAGGACCATTTTGCCTACCCAGATGACAGGTTTCTGTAAAGAACAGAACATACATACTTTGTCCTGATTCTGTTTACTTTTCAGGAAAAACAGATCAGTTCTGGATCAGAGCTTGTCATATCTCCTGATAAAATATCTCTTTCAAATATCCCTCCCTTGTACATTTGATTTCTGAGTGACTTTTCCCCTCTTCCCCTCCTTCTTCACTGGTTTTTGTTGCTGCTGTCTGGATCTCACAGGCATCTTTTCTGTCTTTCTCCTTCTCCATCCTCCTCTTTCCTCTCACTCAACTTCACCCTCTCTCATCTCCCTCTCTATTCTCCTAGACTCATTTTTACTACTCAAATCCTTAACTTTCACACCAAACAGTACCCAGTGAAGATGCAGCATATCATTAACATGGAGCTGGGTTTGCTGTGGGTTAAATCGTGCCCCGGAAGCTTATCACCAACATGAGAACAGTGACATTAGTGCCGGTAGGAACTGACCAGCAACAGCAGCTAGTGCAGGGGTCCCTGAGGTTCCGGGGAACACCACACTGATCTCAGTCACCCTGACTGCTCTGGTTAGAGTCTAGTCCTTGGATTCAGGCAGATCTGGTTCAAGTTCTGTCTCTGTCACTTCCTAGCAGTTTTCTCATCTGTAAAGTGGGGGGGAAATACCATGGACCTCCAAGGATTGCTGGGAGGGTTAAAAGAAACCATGCTTATTTTGCTCAGTGCCTGGCACATGGTGTGAGCTGCAGGATGGCAGCAGTTATTAAGGCGATGACTCACAGCTATATCCACTTCCTCTCTGGCTTCTGTCTCTCCTGGTGCCCTGCTCCATGCCAGGCAATCAGAACAATCTCTCTACTTGGTTAACTTGGCTCCATTCTCCAGATCTTGGGATAGCAACTGGAATAGAGGAAGGTAAGAAACCAGGGACATGCCTCAACCACAAAGCTTGATGGTCGTGAAAAAATCCTATTGTTTCAAAACTTCAGAAAACAATAATAAGGCAATAAAAATGTATTTAATTGCAAATTCTTTTCCTTTCCCTTACAAAGAAAAGCAAGAGGCAGGGGATGGGAAATTTTTTTTCCCTGTTAAAATGTAAGCTCTTGCACCCTGGATCTCTTTTGTAATCTCTCTAGAGGAAGAGAACACTGCTGTCTTCTTCCATTCTTCTCTCCCTCGATTCCTCCTTTCTTTAAGCATGGAACCAATCTACTTGGAGTTCCCTCATCCATGGGAATTCACCACTCCAAGGAGAAATCTGGAATCCAGAAGATTACCTGTCCTGCTTTTCCAGAGTGCTGGAAAGGGAAGTTTTTTCTTCTGCCCCTCCATTTGTCTGCCATTCCTGTTTATTTAGCAAAAGTCCCAGATAAGATTTATTGCCGCCTTGCCTTCCTCATATCCAGGCAGTCGGTTAATATCACAGAAGAACACCTTTCCCGAACACAGCCCTGCAGAGCTCTATTCCTGCTCTCTGCCCCGTGATTCTGCTACATTGCCTTGGCAACCAATTAAAGTACTTTAATGTGTACAGCAATATCATTCTTAATTCTGCAAAAACCAGGGCGACCTGCTCAGAAGGCTTCAACATGCCAGTCAGTTGGCGTTCTCCTTGGTATCTGGCTCCATTCTGGTTTGACTTCTTTTTTCACTTCCCAATTATCTCTGAATCCCCTGCAAGCACCTACGTGCCATTTCTAACACACCTGGCCTTAAGTCAAGAAACACCCTCAGCAACAAGACAGGGGCTGGAAGGGATCCTGGGGACAAAATGGCTGGTACGTCTCCTTTCCTTTAGTCTCAGGGGAAGACTAGGAGCTCCTCAGCCATGAGGCCTGTTGATCTAACTGCAATTTCTTGCAATATGGTGAATATTATGCATTCCATAATTATTTAGTGAATGCTGATTGCATTTCAGGCACTATGCCAGGTACAGAGGGGGACAAGACACGTCCTTACCCATGGAGTTGTATTCCAGTAGCAAAGAGACATAAACAGACAACACTGTACAGTCTGATACGTACTGTGGAAGCCGGAGGGTAGCATGGAGGACTCTGGGAAGCTGCGGAGGAACCAAAGCCCATCCCAAGTTTGGGACCAATGGCTGACTTCCTGGATGAACAAAGGCTACGTGTGTGGAGCTGAAGCCCATTCTTCTAAGTAAAGTATCACAAGAATGGAAAAACAAACACCACATGTACTCACCATCAAGTTGAGACTAATTGATCGACACTTATGTGCACATATGGAAATTACATCAGAAATCAAGCAGGTGGGAGGGGGGAGGAGGGGATGGGTAAATTCACACCTAACAGGTACAATGCACACTATGTGGGGGATCGTCACACTTATAACTTTGACTCAAACAGTACAAAAGCAATTTATTGTAACCAAAACATTTGTACCCCCATAATATTCTGAAATAAAAAATCAAAAAAACAAACAAAACAATAAAACAGGCTACACGGAGACCTAAGAGGGAGCTGCAGTCAGCCACATGGGGACAGTTTCATGATTAGGTGGACAGTTTCATTCTTGCCTTCTCTAACACTGACGGATGGATGCCCTGAGGTCAGTGTTCTGCTTCAGACGCCCCAGGATTATTTGCCTAATTTCTCCTGTCTCCAGGCTAGGGTTTTCCTATTAGCCTTTCAGGAAAGGGTAACAGTGAATGATCCAAGTTCTCTGGGCTCTGTTCTTGGCCCTCCGTGCTGTGCTTGTGAATGGCGCCTGAGACGCACATACTGCAAAGCCAGCCGTCGGACCCACCACCTAATGTACGTGCCTCTCGCTGTATTCCGATGTTTGCAGTCCTCTGCGTCATGCGTTTCTGTTAATGCCTGTGTAATTAGGAATCAGATCATCTGCATTTTAAAAGAGGACAATCTCAATAATTTCCCTGAACGCTTCCACAAATGGAGGGATTCTAAATTTTGACCTGTGATCATATTCTCCTTTTATTAACAATTATAGAGCACAAACCTTTTAGGTGTAGAGATACCAGTAGCACCGGTCTCAGTGGGTTATGCATAGAGTTAGAGGAGATTCTGTAGGTGAAAGTGCGTAGCCCACTGAATGACACATAGTAAGGCCACCATACATCTACTCTGTCGGTGGAATCCCTTATCTGTGCTTTCCTAACACGTGAACACCTTTGTTTTAAGATTTATTAACTGCATCATGATCGTTCATTTACATGGACGTCTCTCCCAAAAGGCCGTAAGGTCTTTGAGGACAAGGATCATGTCTCATTTGCTTCAGTTCTTCACTGGAGCTCAAGCAAAGGGTCTTACCCACCAACGGCAACTTGTACCTATCTGCTGAATGAGAAATATTAATAACAGTGCCTGACATTGACTGTCACTGAGCTTACTTTGTGTCTGGCCCTGTGCTAAGAGCTTTATAGGAATTATCTTGATTTATCCTCCAAATGATGCCGTGACCATTATCATCCTTACGTCTGCACTGCAGGGAAATAGCAGTCTAACTGTGGTGAGTGTGATAACTTGTTAAAAGAGAAACCTGTCTGGATGAGAACAAGCAGATAGCTAACCTGACTAGGAACTGCTTTGGTGCCAGGGCCTGTGCTGCGCACTTTATAGGTAGCATCTCGTTAAATCCTTCCAGTAACCCTATGAGGTGAGCCTTACGCTTTCCATTTTATAGCAACGATGCTCAGAGTCACTAAGTAACTTGCTCAGAAGCACCCAACAGGTACACATGAATGGGGAGCCTTTGTTCTGAATCACAACATTATCTTGTTTACTGATCTCGTTGGAAGTCCAAGGTCAGAAGCAGCAGAAAATTGGAATGCATATTTTTAAAGTGATACTAAAAACATAGTCCTCTTATTCAGAAAGAATTTTAGAAATATATATATATGTGCCAGGGGTTCGGAGGAGGAAAGAATGAGGAGTTACTGTTTAATGGGTACAGTGTCTCAGTATGGGATGATGGAAAGTTCTGGAGATGGATGGTGGTGATTTTTGCAGAACAATGTGACTGTACTTAATGCTACTGAACGGTACACTTAGAAAAGGCCAAAATGGTAGATCTTATGCTATGTATATTTTACCACAATAAAAAATATAATTGTTGAAAAAAACGACAAAATTAGGGCTTTGGCAGCACGAGTACAGCATGAGGACAGCATGAGGACAGCATGAGGACAGGGGCCACATTCCTACCTGAAATGCTGCTTTCCCTTCATATTGGAGGCCAGGACGGTTCAGCTCATAAACTCAGTGGCACATTCTTTTAGAGCCTCTTCCTTTCTGTCACTGGGATCCCTGTGACTAAGTGTCAGTTAACTGAAGATAAAGTGTTTCTCCCAAGATCAAAAGAGCATGTGAGAGGTGGTGCATGACGCGGGACTTTAGCTGTATATGGAGTGGCGTTTACTATCTTCTTAGGGGCAGCAGTTCACGAGCTAAGTGATTTCGAACCTGGCCCACTGTGTTTTCCTGAGTCATATTTGTCACCCAAAAAGGCATTAATAAGGTGATGTACATCAAGCATATTTCAGTCACCACATGACTTTACACCTAATATAGGGTGCTGCTCATGCCCCGCATAGCTCTGTAATGGCTCAACTCATGAAGGCTTTATTTCTGCATCACGGGGAGTTATTTTGTGATTCCACGAAGCCTACCACAGTCACGAGTATGTTTATTTACTTACTCTTCCATCTGAAAAACATTTCAGGCTTCCTAACACAGGCCGGGCTGTGGGATGGGTGCTTTGGGCCCAGTATTGAGTGATGAGTTTCTTGTTCTCTTTGTGCTCGGGGAAAAGATTGGAGAAATGACAGAGATCCGAGACGAACCCAGCTGTTTGAGTCCTGGAGTCTGAGCCCGAGAGTGTCCCCAGTGTGAACTTTCAAGACAGAGCTTGGCACACAGCAGGAGCTTAGGGACAGTTTGTTGAGTGCTCTGGCTTCTGAGCTGGGATCTGGAACAGTTGGAACAGTGTGACCCTGGGGGCTGACACAGACCCAAACTGCAGGAAGCTGCTCATGGTGCATGGACCAGTCTCTGCTTGCCTGTGTTCTACCACTTGCTTTGGATCCTCTGGCTGGCGTTCATATGTGCTAGGGTTATCAGGTAACCTGACCATTTCAATGGAAAGGAATGGCTCTGTCTGCCACCAACATGAAGGCTGCTCCTCAGTTACCCAGTAAGCTCAAACCCCCACTTGGAGCAGAGATACCTTGTTTGGCTGCACTGAATCCATCAAGTTGCTGTAGATACAGCCGATAGGCCACATGATGGCATGCAGCCAGTTTGGCATGACGGCTGCTGGACAGACTTTATTACAGAGGACACTTGGCATGCGCCTTCCTAGTGGAATCTAGTCGCCCTGATAAGGAAGGCAAGTATCTAGTCATTCTGTCTCTTCTCCATCTGTTTCCTTCTCCTTCCTCTCCAGCTTCCATTCTAATTCAAGATATCCCTGCCCTCTCCTGCCTTTCCCAGACCCATATCCCCCACATTTTCATCCCTTGACCACATCCTTCCTGAACCTTAAAACTCCTGTTTTTTCTAGGAAGTTTATTTATATTGACTAAGCTTCATTTCCCTCAAAATGAACCACTTTACCACCTGACATTCTCATACGCCATCATTTGGTGAGTCTAAGACTTCTTTGTCTTAATCACTTTATTGAGTTATAATTAACATACAAAAATGTAGCCATTTTAAGTGTCTATATGATGAATTTTGATCAGCCTATATATCATTGCATAAAACATTTCCATTATCCCCAAATCACTGTGGTTTACAATTTTGTCTTCTCTAGAATTTTATATAAATGGAGTAAGACAATATGTAGTCTTTAGTAAGACACTATTTTTTCACATCTTAACATTTCAAAAATTGGATGCATCTTACAGTGAGCATCTAACATGCTCTTTCTTCCCCTAAGAGCTATAAAGAAATAGATAATACATATTAAAATGAAAATATCTTAAAATCAATATCAATATCCCTGATTTTAATATGTAAATATACATGTCTAGTGTATATGTATGTTTGTATACATGTATAGTGACTGGTTGGTTTACCACTAGTCTGAGTTGGTTTTTGCATTGGGAAGGTGAGAATCTTTACTTTGCTGTGTAGGTCACCATAGTACCTATAGCTGGAAACTGGTAGGAACTAAATAACTACTGCAGAGGGTGGTGATAGTGAGTTTCAAACACTTTTCTAAAAATATCTTTTGCATTAAGACTGAGCATATTGAGTCTGAGATAGTATTTCGTAACTTTTGTTCCATGGGCAATTAATATTACTAAGGTGCTAATAAAAGGGTGGAGAAGGGGGTTGCCAACATCATAGAAATTTGGGAAACATTTATTATTATAATCTTCCACATAGAGATTCACAATTCTTTAGCATACTAGAAGTTCTGAAAAGTCCTGCAGCAAAGAAAAAATGTTTAGCTTTGTTTTAATCTCAGGTTTGTTTGACCCTGGCACTTTGCAGAACATCCATTAAGAGCTTATAGAATATACCATGTGAAAGGCTGGTCTAAAGTACAAAGAAGAATAAAAAGAATGAGAAAGAAAGGGAGAGCCAAGTGTGGTGGCACATGCCTTAGTCCCAGCTACTGGAGAGGCAGGGGGATCGCTTGAGCCCAGGAATTCAAAGCTATAGTGTACGATGGTCATGCCTATGAATAGCCACTGCAGTCTAGCCTGGGCAACACAGAAAGACCCTGTCTCTAAAAAATAAAATAAAATAAAATGGGAAAAGAAATTGAGTAAAGTTGTACAGATTGAGTCTCCCTTACCAGAAATGGTTGAGACCAGAAAAGTTTTGGATTTCAGATTTTTTTGGATTTTAGAATTTTTTTTTAATTTCAAAATATTACGGGGGTACAAATGATTTGATTACATGGTTTGCTTTTGTGCAGTTTGAGTCAAAAGTTATAAGTGTGCCCATCACCAAGGTAGTGTGCACTGTACCCATTAGGTATAAATTTTTCTGTCCCCTCCTTCCCCTTCCCACCTAGTTTGTTTTGTTGAGTTTTACTACCATATGTGCACATGGGTGTTGATCAATTAATTCTAATTTAACAGCGAGTACATGTGGTGTTTGTTTTTCCATTATTGCCATACTTCACTTAGAAGAACGGTCTCTAGTTCCATCCAGGTTGTTACAAAAGGGATTGGTTCACCATTTTTTTGGATTTTGGAATATCTGCAGAATACATACTGGTTGTGCATCCCAAATTTGAAAATACAAAATCTGAAATTTAGAATGCTCCAATGATCAAGGCATCTGATTAGAGAGTTAAAACAAAAAAGATAAAAACCCAAAAAGATAAAATGCTCCAATAAACATTTCTTTTGAACATCCTGTCAGCACTCAAAAAGTTTCAGATTATGGAGCATTTTGGATTTCAGATTTGCAGATCAGGAATGCTCAACCTGTCTGGGAACTGGTCCTAGCTAAGCCCAAAGCAATGTAATGGTGTGTGAAATGGGCCAAATAAGGATCCTTTTCAAGAGTCAAGGGCTAAGCAGGCACTTTCCTTCTCTTCAAAATCTCTTTATAGTATGAAAGGACATGGACATGTGGGCGGGTTCCGTTTCCTAAGAGAAAACAAAAACAACACAAAAGTATGCATTGGCTAACTCCTTGGGTAATATGTCCCCGGTGTCTGTGGTGGATAATTGAGGTTGAGTAAGAAAAACTCCGTGCCGCACCCACCTGCCTCAGAACTTAGGCCATCCTGTGGGCAATGAGCTGTTGTGTTTGGCCACTGTTTGGCCAGACACCTTTAACTGGTAAGAAAACCGAAGTGGGTAACAGAATGGCTGGCTGAAACAGGGAGAAGCTCACTTGCAGGAATTACCACGATCATTTAAATCATGGCAAAGTCTTTCTCAGAAATAACGTTGACCCAATACATGTAGAGATGAAAGGAAAGCAGAGGGGACAGGTGAAAATCAGGCAGAGACTAAAAGAAATGTATAAGAGCTCATTTACTTTTTTTAAAATATTGTTTTAAAAAATTACCATTTGGCAAAATTGACGTTTTTCTCATGGTGTATATTTCTATGAATTTTGACACATGTAGAGATTCATATAACTACTGCACAGTCAGGATGCAGAACAGTTCTGGCACCCCGTGAAGCCCCCTCGTGCTGCCCTGTGTAGCCACGTCCTCCCCCAACCTATATCCCCTGGCAACTACTGATCTGTGTTCCATAATGATAGCTTTGTCTTTTTTGAGAACTCCCTTTCCTTTTGCAATCCCCTGCGCTTAATTTTTTAATAGGGATCTCTGCCTATTTGTGTGTGTGTGCAAAGAACTCCAATGCCAGCAGTCTTTCCCCCCTCTGTTGTTACTCTCTTGTTATTTATACTGTTGCTAACATTTTTAGCACTTATTATGTACCAAGCTCTTTACATATATTATCTCGTTTTAATCTCACAATAGCCTTATGATAAAATATATGTACACCATTATTATCTCCACTATACACATATGGAAACTAAGGATCAGAGAGGTTAAGTGACTTGCCTAAGGCCTCACAGCGAACAAATGATTGAATCCCAGCACAAACCCAACTCCATTAGACCATAAATCAGTGAGCGATAAAAGGCAGGGGATTGTAACTAGGAAGAAGGTGCACCAAGAGAGGTTGGGGGCAGTGCCAGTTTGGGGCCATGTGGTTTTTAAAAATGTTTGCAAATGTGTGTGAAGCTGGAGAACCATCTGGGTCTCATGACTTCTCAACCTCAGCCCCTACCTTTATGGCTTCCTCCACCTGCCACATATGGTCCTTACTGTCCCAGGTGGCACCTGCCTGCTGTTTTCAGGGGCCTGGGATGATTTTAATCCCCTTACAAGTTTAGCAAAACCACCATCTGTATCACAGCTCTGTCTCAGGACATAACATCTGAGACCTAGGAATGGGGCTGGACGGCCTTCTGGTTTCTACCCAACCTCAATTCCCTGATGTGCTTTCTGACCTCATTTTTCTCCCTCAGTTGCTTGCGACACCGGCTGAAAAGTTTCTAGGACAAAGCCACCTGGTCTGTGTGCTGGAGGTGACAGGTGTGTTCTCGCTGATAAGGGGCGAGTAAGGCAGAAATGTGTGTAATTGGTACAATACTTAGCAACGTAGGGACAAAGTCCAGCCTTGCGAGACGCAGGGTGGCGACATTCGTGTTGGGGACTAGAGTGAGAAGCAGGAGAAGGGGAAAGATAGAAGAGTTAACGAAGAATCGATGTTGCTGGGAGGTGGACAGGGTTCTTGCCCTGTGTATGCTTTACCTTTGAACTTGCTCTTTGGGGAAGTGAAGTTGGTTAGGGAGCTTTCTCCTGGAATCAACTCCTAGCACGTGCTGGGGAGGATCGCATGTCTGAATCATGGCCATGGATCAGTTGGAGGTGAATAAAACAGCCAGAAATCAAGGTACTGAGGACCTAGATGGCACTTGATTAACAAGGGGGTGAAAGGGGGCATGTAATTTAGAGTAGAAAGTGTTGAGTCACTTCAGTAACAACCACAGTTCACACTTATTGAGAACTTAATATGAGCCAGTCACTGTGCTAAGAGCTAAGTGACATGAATCATCTCAGTTATTTCTCACAACGACCCTCTGAGGTAGGCACTGCTATTATCTCCAATGTGCAGATGAGGAATTTAACTGACTCACCCCCCAAGTACACAACTGTTGAGGGACAGAATCAGGATTTGAATTTTGATATTTCTCAAATCTAAGCCAGCAAATGCTTAACTTCTCTGCTGTACTGTCTGTCCTCATTGAGAGACGCCATTAAAATGTAACAGAATGAAGAGGAAGAGAGATCGGCTATTCAGGAACCCAGAATCTTTTCGGAGGCTTGCAAAATTCCGTTGGTTTAACTACAGGATGGGAAAGAATAAGAGCCAGTGGGCTCTGCATGACCGGAGACCTGCCAGGAGTCTGGTGATCTCGCCTGTTGGTTTGAAATAATTGCATACTGTAGAAACCTACAGTTGTTTCTCAAGTTTTCTTTTTACACAATCAGCTTGGGAGGGTTTTAGACATGTCGGCACAATGGGCTGTTTTTTTCTGTCTATTGGGCTGGCACCACGAGGTGTGACTATTGGTTCCACCCTAGCATACTGGCTGGCACAAGATGCATCAGGCCTCTTTAAGCTAACAAAAGGATCTCGATGAGCTTGTTTTTTAGATGAACCTAGGTGAGCAGAGCAGACTTTGGGCTTAAAAAACTCATGGATAGGAAGTTAAATGAACTCTTGTAGAGTGCCAGGTTATCAGCAAGTCCTCTGAAAGAGGTGTTTTACAAAATGGTACCCTGCGACAACAGGTTATTTATGCCCTCTTAGGGGGTACTTTATACTTAGTATTATCCTGTCCTGAACCCATCATAGAATCAACTTCAATAATAATACCTATTACACTCTGCTGCAAGGGTTGTAACTCCTTCTATGTTTTGCAGCATGTCTCATGCATGGCAGGGCACAATAAACAGTCAATAATAACGTTCACTATAATAATGATCTTCCAAATGCCTTTCATCTAAGGCTCACAAAGTCCCTTACAAACACTAATTAGTTAAGCCTCACAATGGGTGTTTTTACAATACGTCTTCCCATTTTACAGAATTTTAAATTGAGACCCAGCAAACTTAAGTGGCTTACTCAAAGTCATACAGCAAGTTTAAATTAATGATGATGATGCTTTGCATTTACATAGCAGATGTTTTCTAAGGTGATAGGAGTATGTTGCGATGACTATTTTCACACTATCCTGGAGGAAGGTGGGGAGTAAGTATTATTTCAAGTATTATTTCACTAGATTGGCTAAACCAAGGCAGAGAGGGCAAGTAACTCAGGAGGATTTGACTGAGGGTCCAAGCTCACTGCTCTGAGTCCCAGAACAGAGTGCGGCATCCAGACGATGCCCAGTTCTCTTAACCGAGGGATGCTCGCTTGCTTCCACACTTGCAGAAAAGACAGCTATATTTTGGGGAGCAGAGACGGGTTACAGAATATCAACCGTGTTTATATCCAGGAACAGGTTTGTTCGTATCCCTATTGAGAGAGGCAAAAGGGATGAGAGGAGCCACTATAAGAAAGAATCGCTTAAGAAATGAAGGAAACAGGGCAGGGGGGTGAGGTGGTGGCTGCCAGCTCCGCTGTCTTGCAGAGCATCTTTCTAACCTAGGTCTTTCCTGAAAGCAGGAGCCCGTAAAGGCTTGGGTCTGTGTCTCAGCCTCGTTGGTAGGACTTGGCCCCGAGCAGCGTGGAGGATGGGCACAGACACATCACTGGCACCTCACTCTGGTGTTACAAGTCCCTGTGGCAGAGTTCCAGGGGCACCCACTATACTCATGGCTGTCTCCTACATATAATGAGCTGTTGTCTCAATTCCCTGTGACAGAAGGGCCCTGGGAATCCTGTATGGTTCCAAAACTCGGTAGCTGTGGATCCATTCGTTGCTACCTTTTCTTAGCAACACAGCCACGTCGAAAAAGATGAGAACCTGAACAAAAACATTTGAAGCTAATAAGGGACTTGCCTCCTCCCAGTCCACACCGTTTCCTTACTGAGTGAGGACACTCTGCTGGAAGGCAGGTGGGGGAGGGGAGAGGCCGCTGGGTCTTAGGAATTCAAGGGGGATTTGCTGACCCAGAGACAGAGCCCTTTTCTGTGTAAACAAGGCAGGTTTGAGATAAATTTGCTTCCCCACCCCCACGTCGCCATTCCCAGGCCCATGGATTCTGATTGATGACTAGACCAGGGCTAATGGGGAGACTTAAAGAGGAGTGCCGAGCCTTTTTCTGGAATGTGTTCACACACGCAAGCACAACAGCGATAGAGTCTGCAGTGCAGAAATAGCAGTGTCCTGCTTCTTCCCACTCCCGATTTTTGAACGTTTACACATGCCCCTGCCACGTGGGTGGCTTAAAGGTGCAGTGAATCCAGGAAGGGATGAGCTCTTGGAAGGAAAATTTCAGAAAGTTGTTCCAAATGCATATCACGAGCCACTTCTGAGTGGGGAAGAAGTCTATGCAAGACCCTCCCACACACTCTTCAGAGCAAGGAGTCGGGAGTCCCTCCTGCCTGTATTAAAGTTTGCTTTAGGTAAGACTTCAAAGAATGCAGCTTTGATTTTCTAAGTATGCCAATGACCCAAGCGGCAGCTCTCTGTGTCCACTTTGGCACACTGACTCCAGGGGTGACAGTGCAAATAATCCTGCCAGCCTCCCAAGGACCGTGTCCTTCTCTCGAGATGTGCCCTTACACTGCATCCTGCCACAGGGCTCACCGCCAGGTCAGATAAAGTCCTCGGGGTGTACTTGCAGGGCCGGACTGAGGGATTCGCGTTATCCAGACATGAAAAGCATTACTGGGCGATCTCCTGTGCAGTTCGCCTGGGTCTGTTTGGTTTTTTTAGTTGCAGCCTCTGCTGTGTGTTTTTTGTGTGTCTTATCCATTTTGCAAAATGAGACATATCTGCAGCGCCCCTATACATATCTGTTGTACTCCACAGCCCAGCCTTTGCTATCAATCCGTCCACCCACATAGACGCTTCCCTCTGGCGCTATCCTGGGCGTCAAGTAACTCGATAGCTTCGAATAGATTATGAATGGGCATTGTCATAAAAGTGCTTTATGACTAGGGGTGGGAAGACGGATTTGGGTAAAATTCAAACGAAACCTGGCGTTTGGAAACTCTCAGAGATCTCAAAAGCAGCAAGCATTTGGATTTGTTTTCTCTCTTTTTCCCACCCTTCACGCATTTCCCACGCGCTGGTTTGCCGCAGAACAGTAGAAGCGAAAGACCAAAAATAATCTAAAAGGCTTTCCTCGTTCTCCTACCTCCTGGACAAGAAGTAAGGAGAGCCTAAGGAAGCTTTAACGGTTCTAAGGAGAATTCTTAGATGAATTAGATAGGCTCGGGATTCCACCTTGTTTCAGTAAAATGACCACTGCCCACAGAAACTTATCCCTGGGAATCACCGGCAGCACTTGGAAAGCTAACTAAAAGACGATAATCCCTAGCTCTCGGTATATGCAAATCCAACCTCCAAGTGACATGATATTAACAAGGAAGATCTTTCTTACCCCGTCCATGTGGATTCTGATGTTGGGCACCAGCCGGAAAGGGCTGGCCTGCAGACCTCTGGAGTTGGTCCTGCTTTTCCTGCCGTCCGGCAAGGTCAGCCCGCCGGGCCTGCGGAAGGAACCCCCTCTCCCGGGGCTTGGCCCCGAGCGCACGCCATCCAGAAGTCGCACTAGCAGCAGGTTGGCCGGCAGCGCCTCGATGCTGCAAAACACCAGGGTCCTGCATTCCGGGCACCTCAGCTCCTTGTGGGCCTTGAAAACCCTCTGTAGACATGGTTTGCAGAAGGTGTGCTGGCAAGGGAGAACTTTGGCCGTGACATCGAGCTTTTCAAAGCACACAGGGCACTCGAGAAGATCAAGTAGTGTCAAATCATCCATTTTATTTCAGAACTCCAGTCCCGATCTGGAGGAGCAGGGTCCACATTGTAGGGTCAGCTCAGACAAGGGGGCAGAGCCCGCGTCTCTTGAGAGCGTCAGAATTCCTGCCTGCTTGAAGGAGAAAGGGAGGGAGGAAAAAAATGTGACTGCTCTGCGAGGTATATCCCACCTACATGGAGGCAGTGTCTCATAAGGCAGTTTGCAAGTACTTTGTTCCGGCACCCAAGTTCCGCATGACTCATTCTGATTCAGTGCTAGCAGGTATGAGACTCAACTCGTGCCTGCTCTAAGGATCACCGGGAACATTCCGCAGAGGACTGACTGCTCGTTGCCCGTGCGGATGCGAGAGCAGGGCAACCAAACCAGCCTGTAGAAGCGGCTACTCTCTCCTCTCCACCAGCCAGGGCGGGAAGGGGTCCTTTACCCTGCCTGGCGAGAGCACCGGACAGTTAGTCTCAACTCTTAAATCAAAGCCCCCTCAGAATGCAGCATCTGCAAGGCTCTCTACTCCCCCTTCCTTCCCCAGGTTTAAATTTATCTATTACCTGCATCACACGCCGATAAGTTTAGAGAAGGAAGTTTACCTGAATCTCATGCAGATGTAGCATTATTTCCTTCACAATATGTCTCCCCCCACTATTTTGTTCCAGCAATGTATAAGAAAAATTTCTGTTAGAAACCCATTTTCAAAAAATTGTTTTGCCTTAGCTACAGGCCAAAGTAGTTGGAAGCTCTTTCTCTTCTCTTTTTTTTTTTCTTTTGCCTCCTCACTCTGATTACCTTAGGCTCAGAGACAATATTACCTCCCACAAGGTAAAGTCGTGCAGCCTGTTCAGTTACTTTGACAATTGTTTTCAGTTTCAAGTGAAGCAGATAGGAATTCTGCACTGTGGTCACAACCTGTAGAAACCAACTTAGAGCGGCGTACAGGTAGGGGTCTGTGTGTGTGTGTGTGTGTGTGTGTGTGTGTGTGTGTGTGTGTCTATGCGTGTGTATATGTGTGTGGTATGAAAACAACCCTTGTTCCAGAAACAAGTTTCCTTTGGAACGTACGAAAAGAAGTCTCCAGTTTAGAAAAGTCTCCTGGGAAGAAGTCAGTTGTCCCTCCCAAGTGCCAAGGCTCCAGTGAACGCCACGGCAGCCCAAGAGGTTTGGCAGGAGGGCGAGTGACCCAACTAGGAACTAGTAAGCAGGGCAGACATGACATGGGAGGATGAGAGATGGCGTCTTGCCTCCCTAAGACTCCTCTCCGAAGACATCAGCGTGGCAGGCTGGGAAGGTGCGTGGGGGCCACTAACCTTGTGCTTGGAACCTCTGCTGAGTTCGCTCAGCCCCTCCTCCGCTGAGCAGGGCAGGCTGCTCCCGCCAACCGGCTTCCTTTTCCCCAAGTGTGGCCGCTGCTGCTACTACTGCTTTGAAAACTTTAACAACTCAGTCTTACTCATTTGAAGGGATCGCCTTACCCTGCCCTGTTAACGCTTTCACCGCCAGGCTGCTGCCTACCAGCAACGCTTTTGGTTTTTTTTTTGAGTTGACTCTGGGTTACTGATCCTTCCTTTAGGAAACTGAACTGATTTCTGGGAAAAGATTGTAAGAGGCAAAACAGAAGTCAGCCCCTAAGGCCAAGTATTTACAAAGCTGATATTTTTACCTTTCCCATTTTCTATTCCATCCAAGGAGCTGAAACCTCCTCCATTATAAACACACCAAAGGGATTGTGTTTATTTTAAACCTTTGTAAGGATTTCCTGGGAAGGTCAAACGTATTAATGGTAGTTACGATAACAAGGACAAGCTGGCCACCTAGAAAATATTGCTCCTTAAAAATCATAGTCAATCCCTGAATTTAGAGACGGCAGGGGCTTTAGTGATCTTTTTGCTCAATCTTCTTTAAACTCAAAAAATAGTGTTGTGTACATACGCATACTTGAAAAATCCAAGCACAGAAGAACTTTTTTTAAAAAAGGAAAAAGCAGTGGTCCCCAGCTCTCCTCCCACCTGTATTCACTGTATTTCATATCCACAAATAATGCCTATAGTTCTATTTCTTTGGTTTATCAATAACACATTTCATGTAAAATTACAGAGGTATCCAATTGAGTAAGTAAATAATAATAATCTTACATAACACCAGGCTAGCACTTGTCTATGCCAAGCACTATTTTCTATATACCTTACCTATTAACCCATTTCACCCTCTTAATGACAGAGGATACACTAAACTCCTCTTACCTTCGTTCTACAGAAGAGGAAACCTGAGACACAGCGAAGGCAGGTCACTCATCCCGGAGTCACAGCTGGCAGAGGCAGGTGGTCTGTGCTCTTAGCTACTGTGTCATGGAGTGATATAACTTTAGGAGGAGAAGAGATGATTCAAAGGACCTAAGCCTGATCTAGGATGACAGGAAGTCACAAGATAATGACCAAAACGACCGCTCAATGAAGCAGCTGAGTTTGGAAAGATCAAGAGATTCTTTGAAGTTGTCCAGTGAGTTAGGGGCAGAACTGGGACTAGAATCAGGTGTTCCTTTTTTTTTTTTATACTATGTTTTCTCTCTCAACATAAGGATGACAGTTCTTTATTATGCAGAAAGCACTTAGATACAACTCCATGGGAAAATTTTAAGAGGGGACCAAGAGGCCTGAAAACATTGTGGTGGTTTAGGTTTTTCAAAGTTCTTCCATGTCACTTCTGAAAAATCAAACATGCACAAAGTTCAAAACAAGGGAGAACTTTAGGCTGAAACAGAGGAAGTTATTAATATCTGTCTTCTGAGCACTGAGGCTTAATTTGGATACATGTCAATTTCAGAGACCACTTTCAACTCATTTTTTAAATCTCCCTTTTGAGCTTCAACGACATCACATCCTGTTCTGCTTGCCTGTCTCCTTCAATTAAATCCCACTCTTCACTCTGTGCCCCCAAGAAAGCCCCCTGTGGTTTGAGGCCCTTTACTGCTTTCCATTTAGTAAAGCTGAGCTGGTCTCTTCCGTGTCCTCTAGTCCCCTCACACCCTAGAAAGGGCCACTCCAACGCTGGAACTCCTGCTGCAGGAGTTGATAACACTCTCTCCTTCCCTCTCTTGTTCTGAAACACAGCCTCTCTCCCTTACGTCCCCATATCTGCACCTGTGTGCACATATATACACAAGCTTGCATAAGGATGCACACACATATGGAGCACTTGCTGTATGCCACAGGCCAGGCCAGGGCTAACACTTTAAACAGATTATCTCATTGAATTCTCCCAAACACTGCATAAAGTACTATAACTTTCCCAGAGTTACAAAGCTTGTGATCTGCACGCAGGTTGGTCTCATCCCAGGGCCCGTGTTCCTTATTATTATTTCTTTTCACTTTATAAAGTCATATACATGCCATAAGTACACCCATATGTCTCTGCTGTATAAATCCAAACATGTTTATACATATATCTATATTGTACACACCAGCTGATCCCAGGGCTAAGCCAAGACAAAATAATGATGTCACAAGAGGAGACTGGGCTCCTCCGGCTCTCGCTATTTATAGTCTATCCAGTCTCTTGGCCTCTCCACACCCCTGTGTGGTCAGTGATCTCAAAAAGCTTCAAACATTTTGAACAATCCCTGAGAAAACACCATCAAACCAGTTCATTCCCAGAAGGCAGGAGAGATCCAGTGGGTTACTCTTTCCTAGCATATTTGGCAACTGAAAATTCAGCCGAATAGAGTTGTATGGCAGAATTTTAGGCACTAGTGGAGGACAGAGAAAGTTGACCCTGAACAGACCCAGCACCTCTCAAATCACACCCTGTGGGTGGTCCCCAACACCGCCCACATATACCCTTAGTCTTGAGGAGAAAATTTCTTTTGAAACTTTTAAAGAAGGGGGAGAGTTTTAAATGGGGATTTCATCCTGGCTCACCCAAATGCTACCTTGGCATCAAATCAGACGTCAACGTCTAGTCTTTTGAAAATAAACAAAAAGTGAACTAGGGGGCGGAGTGGGAAAAGAAATTTTTAAAAAAGGTGAATTATGCATGCGTCTCCAGACTGCAGGCCACTCCCGCCCCACTCCCACCCATCAACACTCCTGATTACGGCCTCACTCTTTTTTAATACCTGTGTGATATTTACGAGCGTCTGCTGCTTGCGTTTCCAAGTACATCTTGATTTCTGATTATGGAAAAAAGCAAACATGATAATCAGATCATATTGTTCCCCTATTCAAAACCCTTCAGGAGGTTCCCATTGGCCTTAGGATAAAATCAAATCCCTCTTCCGACCTGCCAAGCCCTGTGTGATCTGGCTGGTGTCCACCTCTCCTGCCTTGGCTTGCGCCCACATCTCCTCCTCACCCACCACACTCCAGACCCACTGGCTTTCTCTTTACTCTTCGGACAGTGTAAGTTTGCCTGCCGTAAGGTATTTATTTGTTCCTGCTCTTCTTCCTGGCAACACACTCTCTTCCCCTTCCTCTCTTCCTAGTTACTTTCTTCCTTCCCGCTTTGCTTTTTCACCTCCTCCTCTGCAAATTTGAGCTTTCTAAAATGCCACTTCCTCAGGGAAGCCTTCCTTGATTCTCACTAGCAGAAAGTTTGTCATCCTACTCTCCTCCTTTGCAACGATTATCACAATTGTAATTCTGTAATTATTTTATAATGATTTATTTAATACCCACCTCCCCCAAATAGCTTTCAGAGAGCAAGGAACTTACATATCTTCTCACTGTTCTATCCCTTGCATCTGACACAGTGACTGGCATGTGGTTGATGCTCCATAATTATCTGTTGAATGGGATTATAAGTGAATGATATTCTTAAAAATTTGTGTTTGGGCAGATGTACATCAAATGGTTGATAATGGTTTTATGTTGGATACCTCTTGGGTGTTGCTTTGAATGTTCTCAGCACTACCTTAAGCTGAGTCTTACCAGATTCAGGTGGATGCTACCTGGCAGTATCTCTCCTCAAAACCCTGCCATGTACCTCTTGCCTCCTGCCCTAGAGCTTCTCTGATGTTGTAACATGGGGCACCCATGGGAGCTTGCTCCATACTCACCCATGCATGATCCAGGAAGTGTGGACCATCTGTGACTAATGGGGAAATGTAATGTTCTTCTTTCTTCTTTTTTGTAAGCACATCTCATGAAAGAACCAGGAGTCAGATGGTTCCCACCCTGACCCAAACTAAAGCCAAAGAAGAACATGCTAGGCAATGTGGTCTGCCAGTTCTTTATTGACCAAATGCTCTGACAAATGTTTTCCTAAACTCAGTCGTTTGCATCCCATCTTTATGCCTTTTGACATAGTCACATACTTTTTTTTAAACGTCAAATCACTTTTTATTGAAATTATTTATTTTAAAAGAAAACTTAAAAAATACTTCTGTAAATGGAAAACCAGTTTTACATGCTAATATTTGAAGGTGGAAGAAAATGCACATTTATAATAATTAAAACGATGAAATGTCATTGAGTCCCAGTTAAATGCCATTGCCTGCCTAGATCTGAACGCGCAACCTGAGTGATTTGGGTTAAAAAGGGGGAATTAGCAAGTTTTAGAGAGACATTAAAGACTAGCCCCAAACCGAGGCTTTCTCCTTGATGTGATCAGAAGAGTAAAGTAGAAATTAAAAGAGAATAACTTTCTTAACTGTGTGATTCAATGTTATTCATTTTGTGGTAGGGTACCCCAGGGTTTGGGAAACTCTGACCTAGTGTATTGTAAAGGAACTGGGATGATTGCGAAAAATCAAACGGAGGACAGAAACCTACTCATTTTCTGCACCATAAACAATAGTTCACCCACTGCATCTGGTGAGAGATTCTTACCTGCATTTCCTCATCTTGATTTTCAATAAAAGAGAATAGTCTACCAGGCAGATTTATATTCTCTCCTCTACAGAAGAGTAGGAGAAGGAAGT
>NW_012151729.1:7040547-7052226 GCF_000956105.1 Propithecus coquereli
AAAAAATAAATAAATTGCAAAGCTCTGAAAGTGCTGTAAGTAAATGTTAATCCATAGCAGATACTGTGCCTTACAAAAGAAAAGGGCTGTGGTCAGTCATTTTATCCCAACCTGTCTTCTTCCTCTTCCTTTACTATTTCCTTTCTGATGAAATCAGCGAATGTTTTGATTTAAAACCATGAGCGGGATGCAACTTTAGTTCTTATTAAACTCAGGGCAGGTCTGTGCAGAAGCAGACAATTTGCCTGGGGTGTTGGGTAACCACAGCCTTGTACTTTTGATCACCCAGTGGGAAAGTTGCAAAATTCAGTAATTCCCCAAATGCTCTGATTAGTCCTAGATGTCTCTCTTTATGGATAAGGCCTTCCAGGATAATATGAAATACATGAGAAACAAATGTGTTCCTCTTTTGTTTCTTAAGAATTAGAATTATTTTTCTATAACTGACTGTAAATAGCATTTGTCAAATCAATGAGACATTTTTCAGGGGGCCCTGTGATGGTGTTGATTATATATTAATTGTATGATATTATCTGTTATTTACCCACTTGTCCTTATAAATTGTCTCTCTCTTCTACACAGTCTACATCCCATGGTGCAGAAACCATGTCGGTGCTGTTAATTTATGCCTGACACAAGTAAGTGCTTAATAAATATTTGGGGAGTGATAAGGGTGACTCATTTGTGTTTGGAACTCTCATTGCATTCCGAGGGAGAAATTTGGGGACTTGGAATGTGGAGACATGCTTTGGAAACTCAGCTCTACCACTAACAGCTCTGTGACCCAGTCTGTTTTAAAGCTCTAAGCCCTGTCCATTAAAATACGATAAGTAATACGTATTTATCAGGCTTGTCATATGGAATAAATTTCCTAATAGGGGGTGGTAGCACTTAGAACAGTGTCTGGTGCATAGAAGGTGCTCAAAAGATAGTAGTTGGCAATATCTGAACTCTTCTTCTTAGCTATAGTTTATCTCTTTCTGACATTGTTTCTAACTAATACAGAGTTATGAGCATAAGCTCTGGAGTCAGATGGCCTGCGCCATCTTATTAAATAAGAGTGTGACCTAGAGCAAGGTCCTCATACACTCTGTACCTGGTTTTCTCGTCTGCAAAACAGGGATGGTAATAATAGCACTTACTCTGTAGGATTACTGTGAGCATACACTGAGATGATGCTTATAAAATGCTTCAAAGAGTGTGACGGGAGTAAGTGCTCAGTAAGGGTTAACTATCATCCCCTTATCAGGCCTCGTATCAGTCGTGTTGCATCTAAAGTACAGTGTAAAACTGAGCCCAACTCCTGGCTTCTTTTCCTGAAGCAGTTATTTATTCTGATTTGGCCATTGCATGACTGTCAACTCACAGAGCGGCTGCCCAGAGGCTTACGTGGTCTTGGGCATTTCAGTGCCCTGTAGAGCTTTAAGAAGGGGTGGAGTTGGCTATTATGCTAGAATAAATAATAACAATTAACGTTGTTTTGTAACCAGATTCTGTGCAAAGAACCATAACCCTGTTATTACCCTCATCTTACAGATGGGGACGCAGAGGCTTAGAGAGGTTGTTTTGTCCCAGCTAGTGCGTGGGGAACTCAGGACTGAAAACCCAGGCAGCCTGCACTCTTAACTTCACATCATCTCATTTGTCACACTTATCATATAAAAAAGAGGCTATTTAAATTAAGACCTTATTGCAATTTTGATCCCAGACTTTTATTTTTCATTCTATTCAGTAGAGTTCAAACCTTGGAAACATAAACAGCCTTTTCCCAGTAACATCAGGATAATCTATAAGAAACGGGCAGGGAAATAAGCCTGAAATAGAAAGAGTATTTTTTTTTTTAGATAAAATAATGAGAAATACCAACAAATTAAATAAAGACTAGTCAATACATTTGGATTAAAAAATTCCTCTGGCTTTCAGTAACAAATGGAGAACTATATTACCTTTGTGGCAATCACTGTGGGGAGACTAGGAGTATAGGAATATGGTTGCTGGAAGAGAAGGCTCAGATGGTGGGCCGTTCATCTCTCCATACCACTGTCCAACCTCAACCACGTCTTGCCTTCTGCTTGGAGCTAAAGCATGGCTTGGATTCTAAACCAACTTCAGCATTTTGGCATCATCTATCAAAATTTTAAGCGTGCGTTCCTTTTCACTCAGTAATTCTACATGGAGAAGTTCTTCCATGAGAAATACAAAATATGCAAAGATATATATACAAGGGCATTCACTGTTACATTGTTTGTAGTGGAAAATAAATGGAGCTAACCTAAATATCCATCAGGAAGGGATTGGTGATATACACCATGATGTAGTCATACAGAAGAATACAGAGGTAAAGTCGTATATACATGGATATAATGAAAAAAAGAAGATTATAGACAGTGCTCATAACACTCATAATATTATAGAAGGATTTTATAAGGATATACATCAGCGACTGTAATCTCAAATGCATATGAGGACCAGACTGGCTTTGTAAATGGGTCAGGCGGGGACTGTGATAACTTTGAGAGCATGCCTCATGTTAAGCAATGGACACCACTCAACTTGAGCAAATCATTGCTAACAGGGTGGTAGATATTTAGATTTTCCAAGAAAAGTTGGAAATCACAGTACTTTTTATGCTGGTTTGTGGTGGTCTA
The DNA here is from genome assembly GCF_000956105.1 of Propithecus coquereli. Taxonomy (NCBI): domain Eukaryota; kingdom Metazoa; phylum Chordata; class Mammalia; order Primates; family Indriidae; genus Propithecus; species Propithecus coquereli. The sequence goes on from NW_012151729.1 coordinate 7,043,196, forward strand.
TTTACTTCTCTGTCACCTCCAAAGGTGGGAGCTCCATGAAAGTATCTCAGTTACGTGAAACCTCTTGATTATTATTTTGAGGCAACTGATAGAAATATTTTAAAAAACACATTGTATGTGGTCATCTGTGAGCCGGATTTGTCTTGCAGGCTCATTGCATACCAGGCCCTAAAATACTCCTAGCAGGGGCTATCTCTGGAGAGTCACATTGTCAGCCAAAATCAAGGTATAGCCTTCTACTGTCTACTTCATACATTGCTTTATGTTTGAGGTTTCTGCAATGCATGTACTGCTTTTATAATTAAAAACCCACAAAAACATACTTATACATAGAACACACTTATACTGAACGTATATTAGAAAGATCTGAAGAAAAGTGAGTTTCCAAACCACTCCAGACTGAAACTAGTTACAGGAGTTTGGTCTAGATTTGGTTTTATTACCGATCTCAAGAATCTTGAGCTTGGTAGACACTGCTGGGCTCATCTAGATAATATTTTGGACTAGGGTTTCTGCAACCTAGATGTTTCTGGCCATGTTGGACCATATGAGTCCCTTGGGTGGAAGCAGCTTTTTAAGGGAATTGGGAAGGAACAATTACATCTCTCATATCCATGGTGAACCCAGAGCCTGTGGGGAAAATGAACACCTACATGGTCATAATTCATCGTTTCCTTCACTCATTCATTCAAGAACGATGTTGTGAGTGCTTACTATGTGCCTGGCCCTGTGCTGAGCCCTGACAACACTGAGATGTTTTCATGGAGCTCCCAGCTTTGGAGGCGGCACAGAAGCAAATAGACCATCACAGACCAGTGTTACATGGTGTCTTGGGAACCCCCTCTGGAGATCAGAGATGACTTCCCTGAAGAGGCGGCACCTGGGCAGAGTTTCAAGGCATAAGTAAAAAAAGTCAGCCTGGTAAAGAAACGGAGGGGAGATTCCAGGCTGAGAGCCCAGCAGGTGCAAAGACATGAAGGATGGGAGGACCTGGGACCTTGTGGGAACTGTCTTTACCCTGCCTGACCCGGGCAGAGGGTGTGTGGCAGGAGTGTCAGCGTGGGCAGCCACCTGACCGCAAAGTGCTTGGCAAAGCAGGCTGGGACATCCTAAAAGCGACTGAGAGCCAGTGACGAGTTTTAAGTAGGGAGTGACGGAGATTTCCTTTAGATCTGGGGTCTGTTTGTATATGGATGTCAATAAATATTTTCACCCGGAGTTTTCACTTTATGTCTCCTTGAATCTATGAATCAAGGTTTAAAAATACTGTGTCTTTAAGTGAAAAGAAATAGCAACTTATTTTTTAGGAAATAAAATCTGCAAAATGATGGCTGGGAAACTGTAGTTAGTATGAAAACATAGCCATGTTTTGTACCTTCCCTTGCTACTTGATTTTAGAGACATTTCATGACATGTCATACACAGCCTGTGAGCTAATTAAGCCATCGATTTGGAAGGTTGCTGGTAAATCCCAAGCCAGTTTCAAGGGTGTGGATGTGTTTTGTGAGAGGAGCTGGTTAAAGGCATTCATAACATTATGATAATCCTCATTGCATATTGCTGCGTTTCCAACTGGCAATTGGTCCCATTTCTGGCATCATTACCCACTAAGGGCCTTGCTTCCCCAGAAAGGTAGGTCAATACTCAGTTAATAGGAAGAGAATCAACATGTTCAATTTGGTAAGAACTTGTCTTCCCTGTCTCACAGGGAGAAAGGGGAAAGTCAGTGGTTTTTGAGAGGGAAGAAGGGAGGGGAGGGAGGGGCGGACTGCGGTAACTGCCAACGCTGTCGAAGTCCCACAGTTGCTGGAGAGGTGGATTTTCAGCCCTGGAGCAGGGTGACCTCATGTGCTGCTACATACGCGTTCATCCTTGGTTTCCTGGCCTTTTTGCCATGAGAACACATGTATCTGCTGAATGTGTAAATGTGCCCCAGAGAGGCTTTGAGGATCTTGGGGACAAACTAAGCAGGATTCAGATTCTGTCCTGCAACTTACTTAGCTTTGAGAGCTTGGGAAAGTTGCTTACCTACCTGATCTGGTTTCCACCAGGCATAGGGTTTTTGTGAAAATTAAATGAGATAAGATATTTATTTAGAGTAGTTTAGTGTTTTGGGGCTGCTATAACAAATGCCCCAAACTGAGGACCTTATAAATAGCAGAAATTTATTGCTCACGGCTGTGGAGGCTGGGAAGTCCAAGCTCAACTGGCTGGCAGATTCAGTGTCTGGTGAGAGCATCTTCTCCCTCCTTCCTCATGTGGCAAAAGGGGCGAGAGGTCTCTCTCAGGCCTCTTTTATAAGGGCACTAATCCCATTCATGAGGGATCTGCCCTCCTAACCTAATCACCCTCCAAAGGCCCCCACCTCCTAACACCATCCCCCTGGAGGTTAGGATTTCAACATATGAATTTTGGGAGAACACATTTAGACAATAGCACATGATGACTGGCACACAACTTGTGTTCAATAAATGTTTATGTTCTTCCCAAACCTGCACTGAAGCTACATTTTATTGGTTTCCATAGGGATAGTCATTTGTCTCCCTGACTCTCTGTCATGCTTGGTTTTTACCAGTAGGGAAACACATGTTTAGGGAAGAGGGAACTTGAGTAGCAGAATGACCTGCATTCCAATCCTGGTGTTGCTATTCACTTTGGACAAGCCACTTAATATTTTGGAGATTTAGGTTCCTTCTCTATAAAATGGAAACAATAGTGCCCGACAGTTCCTGTAACTTGCAGTCATTGTGAGATTTAATGCAGTAAGGGAAGAGTTCTCAAACTTCAGAATGCATCAGAATCACTTGAAGAGCTCATTAGAACACAGATCGCTGAGCCAGTCCCTGGGATTTCTGATTCTGTAAGTCTGGACGGGGACCATTAATTTCTATCCAGGTGACCTTGACTCAGTGGTTCAGGACCACACCTAGAGAACAGTGCCTGGCACATGGTAAACACCACGTGGATGTAAGCTACTCTTTGTATCCTTTCTTTACTCAAAATACTAAGCTACCCTGTATATTTTGGAGCAGGAGTAATATAGACATCCCCATCTGGCTACAATTCTAATTAGGGTCCTTATTTTGGCTATGCCAATAAATGCTTGATTTTCAATTTACGTAGAACTAATATAAACAGTGAGGAGGAGGAATTTAGTGTCCTTAGGCTTAGGGCATTGCTGCTGAAGACATCTGAGTGACCCAGATACAGGAATGAGGGGCCCAGATGACCAGGTCCCAATTCTCCTACTGCTTAAGACTCTAGGTGTTGAGGGCAGGTTTTAGGAAGATTGGGGAAAATGACAGGAGACTTCTCCAGGCAGGCCAGAACCTTCTTTGGTGACCTCTTTGGCCCCATCATCCCCAGGGTCTTTAAGTATGTAAAGGATGGCTCTTCCCACTGATGAAATCATAGGCCCTGACTCTTTATTTTAGAAGGCAGATGGCAAAGATAAGGGGTAGGGTGACACCTCTGCCACCTAATGAGCAGTCTGAATTACAGATCTAAAATTAACAGCTTCTTCTCCTCCCTCCCACCCACCCAGTACTTACACCCTCCTTTGTCAGTGTTTCTCAGAGCAATGGAGTCATAAGAAATGGTACCAGGATCTGTGAATCCTTCTAACACAGCCAGCGTGGGCAAGGCTGGGGCTCAGCATTGCGTTAGGGTTAAGGGTCTAGGTTCTGCGGTCATCTCTTCACTTCTTAGCTTGGAGAATGGGACCTCAGCAAGTGACCATCATTTTCTCATCTAAATCGAAGGCAGTAATAATACTTATTTCAAAAGGTGCTGGTGAGGGTTGATTTGATATGCATGCAAGGTCTCAGTAAATAATAACTATAGGTACTGTGCGATTTTTAGGAGTTTGTTATTGACACCAACTTTTGCATGCCCTCCCTGGGCCGTCACGTTCCCAGAATTATTCAGCAATGTTCAGTTGGTTTTGGGGGCCCAGATTCTCCACGGCCCCTGATTTTGTTCACGTGGCTTTGCGCTGCAAGAGAAGGGAGGGGCCTTCGGTGTAGGGTCTGGGGAAAGTAAATGGACAGACAGGGACGGTGCAAGTTCTAGGAGGGGTCTGCCCCCGCCTGACTCCAAGAGCAGATGCTCAGTCCCTGTGGAGCAGGGGTGAGAGCCGTAAGCTACAGGTTCTCCTCTCCCCGGGTGACGTGAGAGACCTAGTAGCTCAGAGGCCAAGGTGGCAGAATGCAATGCGGAGTTGGGGAAAGGGCTCACACACGGTGTTAGGAGTGCAGTGAGAGCAGAAGGGAACCCAGGTCTGTTTGCCATCCAAGGGTTTGAGGTCCCAGAAGGCGGCATCCCAGGCAGGAAGACAGTGATTCGATGGAGGCCACAGCATCCATGGGGATGACAAGATAATTCCCACAGGGGCATGTGGGTGGGCAGTGAATATTAATGAAGAGCACAAGGGGACTTGTTTCTAAGTTCTCCCTCTGGGTGGGGGGAAATCCCTAAGTAGTGGGGGTGGGAGGGAACTGCAGTTACACAGGCAGGAGCAGGTGAGACGTAGGGACGCCCAGGTGATGTAGCTGAAGCTCGCTTGCTGCGCTGTGCTGAACATGTGGGAAGTACCCAGAACAGGTAGCTATTACCGGCTGTTCCCTGACACCTTGACCTCTCCCTTTGACCAGACCATCTCTGCTGCAAGTACTGAAGGACGTGAGAACTCAGCCTCTCCTTCCGTGGAGCTCTTTGAAGAATGCAGGGTAAGATGTGAACTCTAGTCCAAGTCTATTTTCTCCATCAGAACCACAACGTATTTACTTCAGAGAGGAAAGAGTGACTTACGTCTTAGGTACTAGGGAATAGTGATGCTCTTTGCCTGGTTTCGCTGAACACTGGACTCGGAGTCAAAAGACATGGATTCAAGTCCCAGCTCTTTTAGCTTTGAGCTGTGAGGCTCCTCCTTTAGATTCCCCATCTGTAAAATGGGGACAAAGTTGCCTGCCCGACCATCAGATCATAAACACAAAAATGTTTTGTGAACTGTAAAGTTCTGTTACAGGAATCAAGGAAAGGGGTTTCCGCATGGCTGATAACGAGGTGTCCTGGGGATACTGGCATTGGACTGAGAAAGGGCAACCAGTTTCCATGGGTACTGGCATTCCCTTCTTCTGGAATAATAAGGACTCATGAGGGAGTTCAGGCATTGAGGCAGGTGAGGGACGGGGGATATTAAAATATTTGGGGATATCCCTCAGTGTTCACCACCTGCTCCTGAGGCTGGTCCACAGGACACGAGGCTGATAATCTCATGGGAAGGTGTCACTGGGCCAGTCCTGAGGATGCGCTAGGTGCCCCTTCTCCCTCGACACCCCTGTGGTCATTTCTCACTGTCTGCCTTCCAGGCTGTGGACTTCCAGATCAAGGACTGTGCTCTTTCCTCCTTGTCATCCAGCCCCAAGCACAGGACCTGACACCCAGCAGACATTCAGACGGTGTTTACGGAATGATTCAGTGAGTGAGTGGGAGGAGGTGTTCTTTTTTTTTTGGATTGTGGTCCTTGTCTGTATTCTGCACAGTTACTCTCCTTCTGACACTTCTCTTTCTGAAATATTCCCACAGCGATCCCCAGCTCGGGGGAGTCTGGGACACAAAAGTTCAAATATTTGGGTCTAAAAAACAGGAGAACCTGAGAAAGACCAGTGAGAATTGCTTTCCTTTTTGAGCTGTGTGTGCCTTGGGGATCCACTCTGGGGAAGAAAGGAGACTTGGGAATTGGTTGCTGGGGGTGGGTGGGAGTAACACGCAAACCCAGTGAAGAATTTGTCTGTTCTGACACAACAACGCTGTTCTGCGTCTTAAAAGGAGATGTGCATTCTGGAGGCTTTCCACCCTGGAAATAACTGCTTCTTCAAAAAGGACAGGGTACTTACAAAATAAATCTGCCTATGGTTGCCACTGTTGTGAGGGTTGAAACAGGCGATTTGTGTGTTTCCTGAATGCTGCTGTGATTTTAAGTCAGGCAACTTCTTGATTTTATGTTGATTTTCATTGTTGCTCCCATAACTTCTTAGGCATAGTGACAACAATGACAATGACAACGACAGCAACGATGATGATGATAATGGTGATGATGATGAAGGTGCCTTTTGCCCGAGGGCTTGCTCTACGCCACCCGTGCATGCTTGTCTCGTTTCTCACAGTAACTCTTAAGGCTGGTTGTGATCTCAACCCCATTTTGCAGATAGGGAAACTGAGGTTTAGAGGAGTTGAGTGATTTCCCGAAGGTAATACAGTAAGTCACCTTAATTTGAACCTTGTTTGAACCCAGGCCTGATAGCTGAGTCTACACCCTTCTCCATGCCCTGAACTGCCTCCTTTGAAAAGTATAAGGTTGAATTTATGATGAGCTTATGCAGATCTGCCTCTGAAGTATTTTCTAAGCAGCTCAAATCAAGCCCTTCAAAATACAAATTGCCTTCTGTGACAAGATATCCTCCCCCTTCCCCACGCCTGCCTTCAAGGGCTGTTTCGTAGACTCCCCTCGGGGTTCAGCCTGGGGCCTGGTGGAGAACACGGGGCAACCAAACAATAAAACAAAAGAAAGCAAAAGACCCCCAACGCCCATAACCGATCATTAATAAAACAACACTTCCCCAGCCTGCAAAACACGTCAGTGTGATTCTCTTTGTTCTAAAAGCTCTGGTTTCACAGAGCATCAATTTCGTCCTAATAATAAGCTTTTTTATTCTTTCTCTAATGACGCAGCCTTGGAGGATTCTTATCATCTCTATTGCTCATCCATGATGACAGACACATGCACAGTTTGTCACTTCCCTTCTTTTCTCTTCCTTTCCTGTCACACACGATTCCCACCCCAGCACAAGCAGGGGCTCTGAGCAGCAGTGCCCCCCTCGCCCCCTCACCTCCCACACACCATGCACCACAGGCTCTTTGAGTTCTCCGCGCAGAAGATCAGCTGCTTCCCAATGAATAAGTCTTTCTTTTTCCCCTCCCCCCATGGTGACTCTTGTGTCAGTCAGATGTGCTACTGGTACGTCCCCCTGGGACACCCAGCATTTTTGACTAGTTGTACATTTGAGCTAATATGGATCATGTACTAATACTGTTCCAGGCACGTGGCTGAGAGCTTTGTACAGATTATCTCATTTGCTACCCAGTGAGGTGAGTCCTGGGGGTAAACCTGGTGTGTAGATGAGGAAACTGAGGCACAAGGAGATGCCCAAGTACACACAGCCCTCTAGTGTCTAGATTCTAGAGCCTACCTTGTTTTTTTTCTGAGACAGCAGAATCTCACTCTGTTGCCCTGGGTAGAGCGCAGTGGCGTCATCATTAGCTTACTGCAACCTCAAACTCCTTGGCTCAAGCAATTCTCCTGCCTCGGCCTCCCGAGTAGCTAGGATGACAGGCATGCCACCACGCCCAGCTAATTTTTCTCCTTTTAGTAGAGACGGGGTCTTGCTCTTGCTTGGGCTGGTCTCTAACTCCTGACCTCAAGCGATCCTCCTGCCTTGTCCTCCCCAGAGTGCTAGGATTATAGGTGTGAGCCACCGTGCTGGCCTGAGCCTACCTTCTTAATCAGCCGGCTTCCCTGGCTTGAGGTTGTTCTGGAAACCTCTATGTGAAAGTTGGAGAATGTTGAGAGTAATCTCTGGCTTTTGAAGTTATCAGCCTAAAAGATCCTACAGAATCAAGGTGAATAATAGCCTTGGGAAAGGTCAGGCCAAGCAGCAACAATGGGTAGTGGGGTTTACAGAGCATCCTCAGATTGATTGAGACTTCCCCAAAATGACCATTCTCTACCTGCAAGGAGGGCACAGGAATGGCCCAGTGGGAAATGGCCCCCTGCACCTGCCTCCCCTACTCACCTCCTGCAAGACCTCTTCCCAGGTCGTTTGGATATTCCCCACACGGCCTTCCCTAGATAAGTGGGGAGCCTGTGGGACAGCAGTTGCCGCGGTTTCAGGCAGGTTAAGATCTCTTAGAGAGTTTAAAATGCAGATCCTGGAAATTCCAGTTCACCACGCCTGGGAGAGGGACTCAGTACTTCTCATTCTTCTCAAGCACATCAGGTGATCCTAATGCATGTCCCCAAGCCACCGTTTAAAAGTAACCACTGCTCCTCAGACTGCAGCATTAGGAAAATAAAGCAAAAAGCACCAGCTGGTCATTGGCCTGACTTTGCCTCTGACAGTGTCTCTCACGGACGGCCAGGGCAGAGCTGTAACCTGAGACCCCAGCAGCAGGACTGCCGCTGTCTTTGCCTCTTACCACTCTGCTGCTGGGGAGGACGCAATCGAGGAGCTGCTCATCATTATCTGCTGTGCTTATTGTAGAAGCTCAATAATACTTGGTATTTTTTAGTCTTCATGAGGATCAAGATTTTTATCATTTGCTCTAAGATTTCCTACCAAAGGGTCCCCATGTAGACCAACCGAAATGATCAGGAAAAAGTAGGGAAGAGATACTGCAATAAAGACAGGTTACAAAGACATCTGCTTGTTTAGGTGTAGACACAACCGAAGTCACCCCCAAACTTAGTTTCCTCTGATTAAATTATGCTGGAAGCTCCAACTTTGACAGGAGACTTTTTTTTTTTCCTCCCAGAAGAGGAGTGGCCACCCATCCCACCTCAGATATAATCTCCAGCGCGACACTCCCCAGTTGTTGCGCTCATCTTACACCAACACAGAAATGCCACGTTGCCTTTAATCGCCAGCTCCATCAGCTTTGCAGCAAATCTCCAAACAGGTCCCTCTGCAATTAGTTGCTGGATTCTCCTTGGTCCATAACATGCTTCTACAACTGGAACTCATCTGATGTCCACACTGGCTGGAGCTCTCCCAGGGCAGGAAACACATCTCTCTTGAGTGTGGTTCAGGGTGCCTGATATCTGCAAGATGTTCTTGCTGCTTCTCTTTCCCATCAGTCTCTCTCACCCTCTGCTCCCGCTGCAGCCGAGCAAGAGCCTTCCACACTGTAGACCCGCAGCCGCGACCGCAGCTGCCCTGGGAACCTCACTCAGCAGCCGCTGTCGTGCAGGGGA
>NW_012151729.1:7053301-7058427 GCF_000956105.1 Propithecus coquereli
CCTCCACTTCAGCCTGCTTATGTAGTTTCAATTAATTTTAGTAATGAATTCAGTTGGTGTTTTCCCTTTGGAACCCCATTATTAAAACAAACTTGACAGAGACTCTGCTTGCAGGTACAACAGCCTGGGAACAAAATGAACTTCCATGTACGATACGAGTCCCAATATTGGTTCAGCCACTGTGACGGTTCGAATGAATAAGAGCAATGGGAATCTCGTTAAGCATCACAATTTGGCACCAACCTCTAGGAGAGGACAAAATCACATCTGATCATACCGTCCTATTGGCCTTGTAAATATACAGGAGTGAGAAATTGTTAGGGGGAAGAAAAGACAGCGGGAATATTTATCCCAACTCCTTGGTCATTTGCTAATGGATCTGATAAAAGACTAACTGAAAAGGATTTATAGGAGAAGTAAAATGAGGTCATGGTCAGAAGGCTCAGATAGGTGGTAAAAGAATTATTAGTCATCATTCACTTATTGAGCATCTGCTATGTGCTAGGCGCTGTTCTAGGCACTGGGGATAGAGTGTGAAGAAGCCAGACAAAGTCCATGCCCTTAAGGAGCTTACATTCTGGTTGGAGGAGATAGACCATAACCAATTAAGCAAGTTAATACATACCTTCTGTAAAGAAAATAAAACAGGTTAGATAACATCATAGGCAGTTACATCGATGGGGTGATATAGACTACTTCAGCTGGATGGTCACTAAAAGCGTCTCTGAAATTGTGACATGTGAGTGATGACTGGATATTTGGGTGGAGGCAGCTGCACAGAGATGGAAGTTACTAGCATCTCAACTGAGAAACAGGATGGGCGAATCCTGAGTAGGGAAAAAGCAAAAGATCGATCAATCCCCTCCAAATACAAAAATACAGATAATTACCACTTCCACATTCTTTACTACTTCCTAGTGATGTTTATTATTTACCAGCCATGTGCCCTTGGTCAAGGTATTCAATCACTCTAATTTGACAGCTATAATATGGCAGTAATAATGACTATACACCTCATAGCCTTGTTATGAATTACACATGATAGCAATAAATGCCAACAATTATTGAGTGCTTATTATGTCTTGGGCATTTTGATAAGTGCTTCACATGTAATAGCTCATTTAATCTTCTCAATAACCTCCTTAATAAAACAAGAAGCATTATAATTCCCGTTTTGCAGATGAGGAGATTGAGCATAGAGAGGGAGAATAACTTGTTAAGGTCACCCAGCAAGTGAGTGGCAGATGGGGTTTGAACCTGGGCACCCTACTTCCAAAGCTCGCAAACTTACCTCACATCTTGCAGGTGTAGGAGCCTTAGATCAGTGCCCACCAAGTGCCCAGCCCTGTGACTGTACATGGTAACCCTCAATGCTTCTCCCTCTATCATCATTACTACGTATCTTTCGTGCCTTTCTTCCACCTCCCAACAACCTTGAGTGATCTTAGAATCTGCCTTTTAGAAAGTGACATTCAGAAGTCAATGGTTTGCCATAGAACTGGAGCTGGAAGCCACATCTTCTGATTCCAAATCCTCGGGTCTTTTCCCTACTACGAGCCTCCCTGGAGTTTTTGCTTATTATAATTAAGCATATTTTGAAAGGAATCCTCAAAAATACACACTGGATTTGCTTCAGTAGATCCAGCTGTTCGCAAAACAATAGGTCCAATTTTCTTCCTTAATTCTGCTTCTATTAACATTTAAAAGATCCCTCCATATTCATTGTTCCTATTTTAAGCTAAAAAATTGTCAGAACCTTTCAGTATTCATCAGCTGATGAAACCCACCACGATCCTGAGTCGTCACCTCCTCTGCCACCTGTCAGCCCTGGTGTCACTCTCTGTGCCTGTCTGGCTCCTCCTTGTGTACATCCCAGGAATTTCCAGGCTTCCTTGAGACTTCTCATCTTCGCTCCTGGTGAGTTTGTTTCTGTTTCTTTGCACACGGTCATTCTTACCATCTTGGATTAGTAGAGCTGAACTTTAAGATCTTTTTTTTAAAAAGTCTTTTTGGCTAGGGTTGTTGGAACCTAGGAATGATCTCTGAGGCTGGAGGGAAGCCCGGCTGAGCTCGTTGCCTGGCCAGGCGATGACAGCTGTGAGCGGGAACAGAGGACAGGACTGACGAAAGGTAAACTAGCCAGAGCATCTGCCCCCACATAAAAGGTAAGGCTGAGCTTCCTCCGAGCTTTCTCTGAGGTGCAGATTTACGACTTCAGTCCAGACTTTGTGGATATGAGATTCCGCTATTTGGCCACCTAGTCCATGAATCCACTTAGAAGTCTAGCAGGCGTCTCAAATCTAACATGGTAAGGACAAACGCCGGACCTCCACCCTCAAACTTGCTCCTCTCTTTTTCACATCTGCTCTATCCTTCGAGGTGCTCAAGTAAAAATGTTGGCTTCATCCCAACACGTCTCTCTCCCTTCCATGCCCCCATGTTCCGTTCATCAGCAACACCTGTGGGCCTTTACCTTTAAAATAGACCCAGAGGCGGACCACGTCTCCCACCTTCACCGCTGCCACCGCAGGCTGAGCCCCTATCCGCTCTCCTGGTTTCCGTGGTCTCCCTACTGGTCTTCTCTTTCGCTCTTGCCCCTTTGCTTTCTCCTGAGTGCGGCAGCCAGAGGGACCCTTTAAAGTCTGTATTGGTGTGTGCCTCTCCTCTGCTCAAAACTCTCCAATGGCTTCTTGTCTCAGAGTGAAAGTTAAATTCTGAAAAAGGCCTTTAGGATCCCAACCCTCCCCCACCATCACTCGAATCTCGGCTGATCTACCCCCTGTCCACTGCGCCTTCGCCGCACTGCTCCTGGGTGCTCCATGCACCCTCCAGCCACAGTCCTGCCTTGGGAATAGAAGTTCCCTTTGCTAGAAAGCTTTTCTGCCCAAGGCTGACTCCCCGACCAACTTCAAGTCCTTTCTCAATTAAACCTCCCCTGATCACTTTATGTAAAATTGTAAACCCACTTCCAGCCTGTACTTCCTGTTTCCTCCCCTGCCTCATTGCATTTTCTCAGAACACGTATCACCATCCGACATACTACATGTTTTACTTACAGATTTTGTTTATTGTCTGCTCCCCACTAGAATGTAAGCTCCACGAGGACAGAAATTTTTGTCTGTTTTTTCACTCAATTTCTAGTACCTAGAACAGAACCTGGCATCTAGTAGCACTTAAATATATTTGTTAGATGAGTGAATGACTGTTAAGGGACTAACAGAGTCCAACTATAATGAGTTAGGAATCATTCCATGACAAAAGGACAGAAAATCAATTCAAGCCAGAAAGGAATGTGATTGTATTCCTTCCAAGGCTGTTAGAAATTTAGGGGAGCATTGCTTTCAGGGTGGTTCTATCCAGGAACTCAGATGAAGCCATCAATCGCAGACTCCTTCTGTTGTCACTATTTTCTTCCCTGTTGGCTTCATTCTCAGGCAGGTTTTCATCGTTTCCATCAACTGCAGGTTTTACATACTACCAGATCAGCAATACCGTGGCAGGGGGAAATATTTATTTTCTGACACTTTCACCTAAGTTCCTAGGAGACCATCTGATTGGCTGGCTCAAGTCAGGTGCCCGTCCCTGGGCCAATCCCTATGACCCAGGGGGATGAAATGCTCCCATTGCCCAAGTTGCATCGTCTGGCCATCCCTAGAGTAGAGTGAGAGAGTGAGGGTATCAGGCCCATCACAGACCGAGAGGGGAGGGTGGTTCTGTAAAGGGAAGCGTAAGTGCCATTACCAGCCTCATCTTGCATCACCACCAGAGTGATCTCTGCAAAAACATGGTTCTGATCTTGTGGCTAATATGCTCCAGAATCCTCCATGGCTCCCTATTGAAATGAATGCCGAACTCCTTTGTCTGGCCTTCAAAGCTCACCATAACACAGCCTCATCCGATTCCTCCGTTCCTCCAGCTTCATCTCTCACCAGGCCCTCCCATATTCCCTCTGCTGCAGAAACACTGGACTGTGTGCTGTTCTTGGACCACCATTTGTTCATTCATTCATTTATTCATTCATACATACATACCACTTATTAAGCTCTTACTGTATGCCTCTCAGCCTTTGTTTTTTTTTAGTGACTGCTCTCCTGAATGCATTTTTGCCTCCTCCATGCATATAAAAGACAGCACATTCTTTACGGCTCAGGTTAAGTGCCACATTTTTGAAGATGTCCTCATTCCTTTCCTTCCTTCCCAACCCCATGCAACTCAGGATGATTTATTCCCTCCATCTCTCTCAATGATACTTTATTTATTTCTCTTTTGAAGCTGCAATTTTGGGAGCCTTGTGTTAATTTCATATATATACATACCTATATCCCCTATTGGACTCTAAATTCTTTGAGATCTTAGATATCCTCTCCCCCCACACAGTCAGGCATTTATAATATGTTGTATACATAGAAGATATCTAATAAATGTGAAAAGAATGAATAACAACCTGAGTCGACTTGAACTTTTAGATTCTCCTTTATCATCATTGTGATATGTTTATTTGCATAGCACATTTGGATTTATATAATGTTTTCAGGCCTTACGTGTTATTTACTTTTCATAATGGCATTCTGAACTGGTTATTATCTATATTTTAAGGATGAAGGACTTGAATCTTTGATAAGCTAGGTAACTTTTTGGCTGCACAGCTAATAAATGGTAAGGATAAGAATTGAATTCAGATCCAATATTGACTCTGTATCAGTCAAGGGTATTTTGGTGACAAATGACAGCAACTCAAACCGTAGTAGGCACAAAAAGAAACTTATTGGTTAATTGGTGGCCCACAAAGAACCAAGCTTCTTAGTATTCACTCTCTTGTGTCATCCCCTTCCTCAGTGACTCTGAGCTTGGGTGTGGGACTTACTTTGGCCCACAGGACTTTGGCATGCACAATGTGAGCAGAAGCTTGGTAGGTTGCTTGCACATTGGGATGTGCCTGCTTGGAGTGCTCCCTCTTGGAACTCAGCTGTCGTACTTGGTAGAAGCCCAAGCCACAGGGAAAGCCACGGAGAAGAACCGTGCTCCCATCAACAGCCCCAGTTGAGTGCTCAGCTGCGACCAGCACCCACAGCCAGCGTAGGAGTGAGCACCCTGGCTGTGCCAGCCTAGCCGAGCCTCCACATGGC
>NW_012151729.1:7061927-7063351 GCF_000956105.1 Propithecus coquereli
TAAATTTTGAAAAAAATTAAAAGTTTGTGCAGAAACTTTAGCACCCTTGTTACGTTTTCCTGGGTCAACTAACCTGAACAAGTTGTTAGCAGAGAAGTTTGAAACGAATCAGGAGTGTCTCTGCCCAGTGGATCATTCTTGCCCATTTGGCCTGATCCCCACCTCCCCAGACCCACATATCTTTCCGCACTCCTCTGTGAGCTCCTTGGGAGAAGAGCCATGATTGTTTGGGTCATTGCCATAGCTCTGTCTTCCAGCATAGTGCTTCAGACTAAGTAGGTATAGAGTATGCATTTGTTTAATTGAAGCAGCTCTTTCCTGTCCTCTGGAGCCTGTCGGCCACATCCTTTCCTAGTTGGTTGTGATGCAGCCTCAGTTCCTTCTCCTCCCTGCAGGTGGCAGAGTCTTCATTGGCTTGAACCGGTCACGCTTCTTACCACGGCAGTGGCTCTTAATCCACTGAACACGATGGGGGCTTTCCGCAACATGCGTTTGCTACCTCCCTTTACTATTCAGGAATGAAGTGAATAAATTAAATACTTACCTACAAATATAACTTCAAAAAACCGATACAATGGCCTTGCTCCAATATAAAGAGAAATAAAAGGAAAGTAATTGATAATAAGATACTATGTATTTTAATAACAAATGTTTGGGTGTCATCTCTCTAGACGTTATTATGAAATAGTCAGATGCTCTGTCTATGCCCAGGACCCCTGTAAATGTGGACAGGTACAAATGCTGTATGATACATTTGCAGCATTTAATCAGTGAAATAATTCCCCAAAATTGTGGACAACTTTTGGTAGAATTCTGAACAGAACAAAGTGCAAAATTTCTTTAATTTATATGCATTTTAAGTTTCCCGTAATATGCTGTATATCAAAGCGAAGCTCCCCACTCTCACCAAAAATAAATAGATAAATGGCTATATTCTAAGCTTATATATATGTATTCAAGAGTACTAGGTGTGGGACAATTTTTGTTTTGTAGGCTTTCCCTTCATATTGCAGGATGCCTAGCATCCCTGGCCGCCACTAAATGCCTGTGGTGTTCATTCATTGAGTACAAGCCTGAAAAAATGTTTCCACAAATTGCCAAAATGCCCTGTAGGGGGCACTTTTGACTAGCTACCTAATAGAGTAGCCACAAGTCATATGTGGCTCCCTGCATTGAAATGTAGCTAGTGTGACCAAAGAACTAAAATTTTAACTTAATTCAGTTTACTTATACATTTTAAAATTGATGCTCAATTCAGTTGGAACAACTCAGGTGTGTGAATTTACTTTGTCAATATAAATTTTATGAAATCAGAATACAGATGAAATATTTCTTTCTTTCCTTTTTTTTTTTTTTGAGACAGAGTCTGACTGTGTTGCCTGGGCTAGATTGCCGTGGTGTCAGCCTAGCTCACAGCAACCTCA
>NW_012151729.1:7063401-7065442 GCF_000956105.1 Propithecus coquereli
GAGAGAAGTATTTAGAGACAATGTTTGGGACCTCAGGCTTCATGTAATGCTCTGCTTGGTGTGAATTTATGGCTCTTTAGACAGTTTGAAAGCAATTTTTGTGAAATTTCCTGGAACATTTTGTATCCTCAGGCAAAAAATGGCTCTCACTGCATGAGCAACACTTGCATGTCTCTCCAGAGAAAGACAATCAATTGTAGCCTCGGACAACTCAATACATATAGGTAGGGGGCCAGATTCTTCATCTTCCCTATATCCATCATTCTCTTCCTTCCCATCACTCCCAGAGATAAAGTTGTAGGATGTTCATTCTGAGAGAGAATTTGGAGTTTATTTACTCCAGCCCATGATTTGAGAGATGAGGAAATGGAGGCCCAGAGAGGGCTAGAGGCTTGTTCCAGTCACACAGCAATACTTAGGGATTAAGTTGGGATTAGGTCTTGAGGAAAGGATATAAAGAAAGAATTGAGTTTCAGAGGAAACTGACTCTTAGCAGGAGGACCTCAGAGAGAGAAGAGAATGATCTAGATTCCTCTAGTAGAGACTCTGGACTTCACTGCCGGTCTTCAGCCACCAACAGGACACTTGGATATAACATCTTTAATAGGTTTTCACACTCATAAGTCTCTATAGAAAATCAGTCACGCCACGTTTCATTTCCTCTGGGCCCTGACCCACTTGTCTGAGGTTCAGAGAGGTTAAGCAATTTACCCAAGATCACACAGGTATTTTACAAGGGGCTGATTCCAAAGCCTGTGCCCTTTACCTTACCCTGCAGTGCCTTTTAGGGGGCTAGGTATAATCCTTAATGTCAATGAAATGGAAAGTATTTAGTCAATGCTTATTTGTCCCAAGGAAAAAAATCATAGGAATATATAGGAGTTTATATTTAAGCTGCATAGTACAGCTGGTTTAAGGTAGTGGCCTCCAGGCTCAGACTGTCCAGGTTCGAATTAAGTTCCATCACTCATGCTTGTGTGACCTTGGGGGTACACTTGACCCCCAAGTAAAAGAAAGTCTCCTTTTACTTCTTATCTAGACGATGGGCATAATTTTAACATTTACCTCCTAGTGTTGTCATGAGAATAAAAGAGAGATAATGCTTGAAAATCACTTAACACTGTACCTGACATGTAAGTGCTCAAAAATGTTAGCTGTTATTTGATTTTTATAATGCACAGTTTAATTGGTGAGCAGGATAAAGCAGGAAGGGAAAATATGAAAGAGAAAAGACTACTCTTCTTTCTGTTTAACTTGTCTTCATGCACTGATTCTTTTGCATGTCGTAAGCACATGCCTACCCTCTGTCGTGGGTTTAATTAGATCAGCTCATTCCAAAGGAGAGAGACAGGTGAAATTGTTTGGTGGGAAACCCAACCAGGTGTGAACAAAGATGCATGTAAGAGGATAGTCTTTGCTGGGCCATGTATAATAGAGAAAACTCAGAAATAATCTAAACGTTAATTTATAAAGAACAGGGTATATCAACTACAGTACATCTCAGTTAATGCAGCAAAGTTCTTCCAGGTGTTCAGGATAAAAACTTCAGAATCATCTTTGATTCTTTTCTTTTTCTCACTGCCCGTATGAATACCACGAGTGAATCCTCCAAAATATATTTAGAATCTAACTAATTCTCATCAGCTTCACAGCTACCAGCCCGATCGTGAGGCACTATCACCTCTTGCGTAGGTGTTTGCAATCACCTCCCACCTGGTCTCCCTGCTTTCACGCTTGCCCCTTCCAGGGTCAGTGGCATCCTTGCTGTTCCATAAACCTGCTAGTTACATTCCTACCTCAGGGCCCTTTCCCTTAACTGTTCCTGCTGCCTGGAACATTCCTCCCCATGATGTTCTCATAACTCCCTTTCTCATCTACTCAAGGCTGCTTTTCGGTGAGGTCTGCTCTATCCACCCTGTTTTTAGTTGCAATCCACCCCACTCTGAATTTTGTACTCCCAATGTCCTTTACTCTGCTCTATTTTTTTCTATAGCAATTATCACTTTTTATGTAATATATATTATTATTTACTTAGCATATT
>NW_012151729.1:7069517-7070417 GCF_000956105.1 Propithecus coquereli
GATCTCACACTTTGGATTGGCTGGACTCCTCTTCAGATTGTCCTGCTGTGTGGAAGGAGAAACGTGGCACAGGCCACCAGACTCTGTCCCTGCCACCTCGGTCCATAATGAAAAATCCATTCCTGCGAGAGCACAGATGACCTTGGAAAGTAAAGAAAAAAGGTGATGGTGAGATGTGATAGTCTGTTGAAGCATTGCCTTGTGAATTTCTATTTTAGGCGGTGATGGAACAGAGGCAGACTATAAACTTAGATTTTGTTTTTCATGGTTTGTATAAAATCCCATGAACTCTTACAGCTCGCTACGAATGATCAATAACTATAATAACCTTCTGCCATAATAATATTTCAAAGGGAAATGCCAGACTGGAGTTTAAATACACACACACACACACACACACACACACACACACACACACATGCTGCATGGTAATGTATGAGCAGATTAAGAGGATATGTTTAATTTATAAGCCCTACTCTGATTAGAAATGATAGATGTGGAAAGATCGCTAAAGGATAATGTTCATACTCAATTTGCAATAATTGCACACTTCCTTCATCAAGACACATATCTAATATAATCTCCCAAATCCCAAAATACACATAAAAATAAAGTCCAGTAAATGACATCAGACAGAATAGGATAAAAATTCCGCTCCTAAGAAGATTCAGAATACACTAGGGTCTAAATCAAAATGCGCAGAAGCAAACCTAGGTATCCGTGAATATTTCTGTGAATGTTTTATTATAAACATTTCAAATGTACAAAAAATTGGGAATAGTACAATAGTCATCAAGTATTATGAACATTTTTCCATTTTTTACTTTGTACACTGTATATGCACACATATTTTAAATAGGCCTATATATTAGGGGATAAACTTTTTCAGAATAGTTTGCA
>NW_012151729.1:7071327-7086113 GCF_000956105.1 Propithecus coquereli
TTTCAGACAGAACCACTGTTAACATTTTAATGTATTTACTTTTAGTCTTTTTTTCTATATAGCTTTACATAGTGAATTCTATATCACAGAACATAAAATCTGTTATACATTTTCCTACTTAATTTGTATCATAAACATTTTTCCATATTATTTCAAACTTTTTGAAAACCTTTTAAAAATTACTATTACTACATACTCTTTCATATTGTGGCATTCTTACTGTTGGACATTGAAGTTGTTTTCAATCTTTTTTCCAGTATGAATAATATTATGGAGGATATCTTTACATAAATATTTTTATCCTTTTAAAATTATTTTCTTAGAAATAATTGGGTTGAAAGGAATGGATTTGTTTTCATTTATTTTCCTCTTGATTATCAAAGTAAGATGAGCTTATCACAGACAAGTAAAATATAACAAAGCTGGTAAAGAAAAAAATCATTCAGATCCTCCACCCAGAGGCAACTAATGTTAGTGTTTTGACATGATTTCTTCTGATACATGCAGTTACAGTATTTTCTTTCTTAGCAAGGTTCAAGGATATGAGTATTTTTAAGGCTTTTGATAACACTGTCAAAATTGCTTTCAATTTATCAATTTATCCTCCTTCTGGAAGTGTATTAGTTGTGACTATTTTGAAAACTCCACATCTAAAAATGATCAGATAAGCACGATTGTTTAAAAACTTTCCAAGATTTTGGTTTGGCTCACTGAAAATCTGTCTGTGAATATGGAAAAGATAATAAAAAAGTGTTGAACAGAATGGGTGCAGTGGCTCACACCTGGAATCCCAGCATTTTGGGAGGCTGAGGCAGGAGGATCGCTTGAGGCCAGGAGCTCAAGACCAGCCTGGGCAATATTGTGAGACCCTGTCCCTACAAAAAATAAGAAAAATTAGCCAGGAATGGTGACACATGCCTGCAGTCCCAGCTACCTGGGAGGCTGAGACAGGAGGACTACTTGAGTCCAGGAGTTCAAGGTTGCTGTGAGCTATGGCTGCGCCACTGCACTTCAGCCTGGGCAAAAGAAAAATAAAAGTGTTGAGTGAATGTTACTTGGAGAACTCATCTCCAGCTTTTGATCTGGTTACCTTTGTTAATGGTATTCAATTAGGTTTCAATGGGGGCAATTGAAAATGTTTATTTAACAAGTAGGTGTAGAAGTCAGCTTATTGGTTTTTCTAGATGAAGATAGGCTATTGGTCATTTATTAATGTCTGCTTCCTGTGTTAGATAGAGGAACGTATTCTTCTGCTTAGGAGTTCCCAATCTTTTCCATGGCATGGCACACATGGAATATAATATTTGTTCTATTCATTGGAGTAAACGAATGGGACTGGTGTAGTCCTGCCCCACCCCAACCCCCGGCTGCCCTGAGGGCTGAGGGATCAAGGTCACAGTCTCCCATAATCCATTTATGGGTCAGCTCTGCATCCTAGGGAACCTAGAGGAATGTCTTCTTATGTCATAAAGAGCATATCTTTTTTTTTCTTTAAATGTGTTTTCCTAGTCCATCCCTGCCCTCCGCCTATTTTTGCATTGATTACAAAGGGACTTTATGACTGTGGCACCTCTCCTTAGTAGAATGGCAGTTGTTTTTCTTAATCTTCTGATCTACCTCTTCACTCTTCTCCACAAAACATGCTCAATTCCTGCTCCAGAGTTTTATGTATTTGATTTCTTTCACCTGAAGTCATTCATAATTAACTGAATCCTCTTATGTACCAGGCGCTTCGGTAAACACTGGGAATAGAGAGATGCTGAAGACAGCTTCTGACTCTAAGGTGCTCACGGCTGAATGGAGGGAAAAACAGGAATGGCAAGGCAAGCGATTGATGGTAGGTCCGAAGGTTCCTTGGCATTCTCCCTGGGGCAGGTGGGAAGGCTTCCAGAAGCAGGTACATTTTAAGTGTGATTTGAAAGAGGAGTGGAAGTTTGACACCCCAATCAGGAAACAGAGTAACTGGGTAAGAGACAGAACGGTGGTTTTGAGAAATGGGTGAGCATGTTGGTGTGCCCAGAACACCAGTTCCAGGCAGCACCTGCAAGAGTGACAGAGGAAGAGGCTAAAAAGGAAGTAAGGTGAGGCATGCTAGGTTTGGAAGGGCTTTATTGCATGAAACAGTTAGGACTTATACACTGGACCACTGGGAAAGATTTTTCAGCGGGAGACTGACATCTACAGACTTGTGTTTTTGGAAACTGCTCTCCCAGCAGTGTGGAGAACGGAATTGGGGATGGGTAGGGAAGTCATTAGGTAGCAGCTGTAACTTGGAAAACAGAAGTGATGAGGGTTTGACTTAGGGCCCGGGAGGAGGAGGTGGATGAAAGAAAGCAATGGTGATAGAATCTGTAAGAATGGCTGTAGCAGTTTGGGAGACGTCAGTTTGGGCAACTAAGTAAATGGTGATCCCGTTAGCAAAGACAGGGAGAAGGGCCTTACCCCACTGTTCCAGCTCTTCAAATCCAGCCCACCCATTAGACCCAGCCCTAGGGCCCTCCCCTTTGCAAGCCTTCTTCTCGAATCCTTGTCTCCTAGAGGCCACTCCCTTCCCAGAGTAGCTATTCTGGGATTCAGCTGTGGACAGTTCGCTCCCTAAGCATGAGGTTATTATTTTTCACACCTGTTAGATTTGTTTCCCAAATCGGATCATAGGACTGTTCTCAGGCCCACATCTCGTGCTGCTCTGACATTTATCGCAGCGACTACCTCACCGTGTTGGGTTTTATGAAGTCCAAGCAGGCGGTGGGGACTATTGCTGCTCTCGTAAATGAAATCTTCAATGTAAAATACGTACAGAAGGGAGCCGCCCTGGTTAATGCAGGAATAGACGGCCCAGAATCCAGGACCCTGGGCTTCCTCTTGTTCTAAGCAGCAACCCCCAAGGGCTTCCACTATATCTAGGGTTCCATGAGATGCAATTTGAAAACTTTGGCTTGGTGGACTGATCATGGATGATAGAGTCAGATAAATCTGAGTTTGAATCCCTGCTCTGTCACTTACCTAGCCGCATTAGAGGAGACAAACGAAGAAACAGCTCTAAGCTTCACTTTCTCCTCTGTAAAACAGATAATGCTTTCTTGTAGGGTAACTGTGAAGACAAAGTAAGATAATGCATGTAGCAATCTCTGGCACTTATTAAATGCTCACTAGATCATAGTTGTTATTGGTAACAACAAGGTACTTGTTAACTGATTGAGTATCTGATCCTTATTGAATTGGCAGTTGTTCTGTGTAAGTAAACTGATTCATCCTCAGGTTAAGAAAAGCCAGGGTTGGGGGTGAAGTTATGGGCGAGCTTGGACTTATGAGAAGAACCAGTCTTGTCTTATGTTCCATCCACTTCATAAACCCACAATTGCCTTCCTTTTCATGAGGGTCTATCAATATTTAATGGACGGGTGTCAGTTGCTGTAAACTGACCATACCCTAGCAACAACTTGAATTAATTATATGCAGGAGACAAAATAAAATGCCTTTTTCTCAGAGGCCCAAGTTTCACTGGCTACACGGAAGCCTGGAAATCACAGGGTGAGCTTTCTTCTGATGGAGGACCCTGAGAAGAAGCTGAATCAGAAGAGTGATGGCAAACCCCGGAAAGTACGATTTAAAATCTCCTCCTCCTACAGTGGCCGAGTATTGAAGCAGGTCTTTGAAGACGGGCAGGAATTAGAGTCACCAAAGGAAGAATACCCTCACAGTTTTCTCCAAGAGTCCCTTGAACCAATGGATGGTGTTTATGGGTCTGGGGAGGCTCCCAAACCCCCACTGTGCTCCCCTAAGCTGACTGCTCAGAGGATCAGCGTGTTTAGAGAGGGCAATGCCTATACTTTGGCCGGCAGCCAGCCTCTGTTCAACGATTTCAAGGTGAATGATCATAAGGTTGGTATTGTGTGTGGCATATAAGCTTTCAGGGTAGGGCTGCCTGAAATATGTTCAGAGAAACACCTAAAGTCTTCAGATTTGTATCTTACTCACGCTCCAGTACCAGCCAGAGCTATAGGTGCACCAAATGGGAAGCCGCTATTAGAATATTTCTGGGACAAAAATAACATGCTTGTTGACAACGCATTGGGAAGTGCAATGAGCATATATAGTATTCAAATTCCATCCAGAGCAATACATTGTAATTGGATCTTTGGGTTTTCTCAGATGTAAATTAAATAGAGGTGCAGTGGTCTCTGGGTTGCCAGACTGCCGTTTTAGAAAATTATGCAGAAGTGGGTCATTTTGTTTCCTGAAAGAGCTGAATGTTCGAAGGTGCTCATTTTATTCCAGCCAATTATTTAGCTTGTGGTTTATCCATGTCTTGTTTTTTACCCCTTTGGTCCTTCTACTGTCTGCTTTTTAAAAATGTTTCTCTATTTATTTACGTTGCCTTTCTATTGCTCATTAGCATGAAGTGTGGGCAGTGGAGTCCTGGGAGGAGACGGTGAAAAGGAAATCAGCCAGAGGAGATGTTACATGGGGAAGAAGTTTGAGCTAATAGTTCAGTTGAAGCATGTGTTTAATCTGAGAATTTCAATTACTTCCCCGCTACCATGGATAATCAAAAGCCCATACGTGATTTTCTTTTAAGCTAAAAGAATCTGGAAAATATTCACTGATTTCCAAAATTCACAGGAAATGTGTATATGTTCTCTGTCACTGGGACCATAGGTGTCTTTTAAAAAAGATTAAATACAGGCTGGGTGCGGTGGCTCACGCCTGTAATCCTAGCACTCTGGGAGGCCGAGGCGGGCAGATTGTTTGAGCTCAGGAGTTCGAGACCAGCCTGGGCAAGAGCGAAACCCCGTCTCTACCAAAAATAGAAAGAAATTAATTGGACAACTAAAAATATATAGAAAAAATTAGCCGGGCATGGTGGCACATGCCTGTAGTCCCAGCTACTTGGGAGGCTGAGGCAAAAGGATTACTTGAGCCCACGAGTTTGAGGTTGCTGTGAGCTAGGCTGATGCCACGGCACTCACTCTAGCCAGGGCAACAAAGTGAGACTCTGTCTCAAAAAAAAAAAAAAAAAAGATTAAATACAGTTATATAATGTATCCACATTATTAATGAATAGCACACCAGGATGTGTTCTCATCTTTAAAGTGTGAAATTCAGATAATTATTCTCTAATTATTTTTATTGTTAGTTTCCTAAGGGAATAGATAATATATCTATTGCAGACAAACGTATTGTTGACTTTGCTGGCATTGGTAAAATTGTGGGCATGTCTGCAATTATCAAAGAAATGTCACGTCTCTTTTTAATATTAAAGGGAGCTGGAATGAATGACACCTTTATGTTAATGAAGTGCTTTATGCATTACAAAATGCTATCACTTAATATTCTATCTGTATGTATCATATTGGGTCTCTACCATAACCTGGGGGAGGAGGGCAAAGTATGGTCATTTCCATTTTGCAGATGAAAAAAATTGAGTGCCAAGTTGTTAAGGGACCCATCTGGTATTACAGAGTGATTGGGTGCAGAATCATAAGAATCTGGGTCTTCTAATTCTTCATGCTTTTCGCTTTAGGGCATGTTCCTTTTTAGAGAACATGATCATTATGTAATAATAGTGATGATAATAATAGCTACCATTTATTGAGTGCTTCTCATGGTCTTGGTACTTGGCTATGTCGTGCACTTACAATATTTCTTTTTAACTGTATCTTATTTGTAGGTTTAGAATTTACAAAGTCATAGTTCATACAAACCTTGTACAAGGCCATGGTAGATAATTTTGGATTGCTTGACCTTCATAAGTCATGTGCCAAATCTGGCATTTATCTGAATGTATGGTTTGACATGAATTTATAAACCTAGGTAAACAAGTCTTCACTGAAGCATGGCTCAGTTGGTTAAAACACAGTACTCTAGAGACAGTGCTGAAGGTTTAATTCAGCTGCTTGGTCCAGTTATCCTTGTTTTCTTTGTTGCCTGATCCAGCGTCCCATCCCAGTCTTAGCCAGCCTCCGAGTATGAGAGTATCCAAGATGGAATCACGCAGCATCCTCCACTGAAGCACTCTGTCAATATGGTATTTATGAAAAATAAGGAAATGAGAGCTGGGATGTCACGATTTTTCAATAGGGAATCCAATTATAAAATAACTCTTAGTAAATACTAGTTATAAGACCACATCAGGTAACAGTTAAGTGCAATGATTCGAAGCAAAGGCTGTGAACTCAGATATTTGTACACCATTGTTCATAACAGTATTATTCATAATTGCCTAAAGGTAGAAACAAACCACATGCCCATTGATTGATGAATGAATAAACAAAAAATGTGGTCTATACATACAATGGAATATTATTCAGCCTTAAAAAGGAAGGACATTTTGACACACGCTACAACACGGATGAATCTTGGAGATATTATGTGTGAAATAAGCCAATCACAAAAAGATAAATATTGTCAGATTCCACTTATATGAGGACCCAGATTAGTCAAACTCATAGAGACAGGAAGTAGAATGGTGGTTGTTAGGAGCTGGGGGTAGGGAAGAAGGAAGAATTATTGTTTAATGGATACAGAGTTTCAGTTTAGGAAGAAGAAAGTGTTGTGGAGGTGGATGGTGGTGCTGGTTGCACAGCAGTGTGAATGTGCTTAATGCCATTGAACTGTACACTTAGAAATGATTGAAATGGTAAATTTTACGTTATATGTATTTTACCACAATAATAATAATGACTTATTAAAAAAAACAAACAAGGGCTCTGATGTCAGTCAAACCCAGGCTTGGGCTGAGCTCAGTGGCTCACGCCTGTAATCCCAGCACTTTGGGATGCCAAAGCAGGAGGATTGCTTGAGGCCAGAAGTTTGAGATAAGCCTGGGCAACATATAGAGACCCTATTTATATAAAAAAATATTTTTTATATAATTAGCCAGGTGTGGTGGCATGCACCTGTAGTCCCAGCTTCTGGGGAGACTGAGACGCAGTAGGATCATTTGAGCCCAGGAGTTTGAAGTTACAGTGAGCCACTGATTGGGCCACTGCACTCCAGCCTAGGTGACAGAGAGAGACTAATCTCAAACAACAACAACAACAACGACCACAACAACCACAACAACCAAACCTGGGCTTGATGTCCAGTTCTACCCATTCACTGTGTACGCTTGAGCAAGCTGCTTAACCTTGCAAAGCTTCAACATCATCCTCCGTGATATGAAAGTAACAAAAGTGCCTACTTAAAGAGAGTTGTGTGGCCATTAAAAAAGATAATACATAAGAAGCTCTTAGCATTGTGCCTGGCATGTTGTTGTGTGTGCTCAGCAAATGTACCCACAATTGTGATTGATAAAGAGCAGGTTCTGATCAAAGAAATGCTGAGTCTTTTATGTGATGGGTAGAGAAAGTGGTTATAATTAATTAAAATAGTTTAAGGAATTAAAACCGACTTCAATTTATGAACCTTGAAGTTTACAAGGTTCATGAAAAGAATGAAAGGGAAAAGGTAGGAAAGTAACACTTAATGAACACCTACTTTGTACATATTATGTGATTTCATCTTCATGACATTTCTATGAGAGTTTTACAAATTGGAAAAACAGAAGTTCATAGGGGTTAAACGATTTGAAAATCTCACACAGTTGTTGAATAACATTTGAATAGAATTTGAACTCAGGCCTGTCTGCCTCTAAAGTGTACTGAACTTCTCGTATCTAATGAGGCATTTCTGCATTTAAAAACAGAGCAATGGGAGGGTTTAGTAGTGCCTGATTAACAATCTCTAAGCATGTTGCCACGGACACCAGAGTAGCTACGAATGCTCAGTCACATAGGTTGTCATTCTGGGCATTATGGAAGGAAATGAAAAATTCTTGGCTCCATTCTGCCCTCTATAATTCAAGAGTGGGTGTTCCTCACGGGCAATTAATGTAATCAGATAACATGAACTTTACTTACACCCAGAGAGTTTCTTTAGACACAAGGAAGAATTCGGCTGTTAGAGTGACTGAAACTTAAACACACCTTAAGGGTGATTTGGGACGCTCCATCTTTGGGGTACATTAAAATAAATTTGTTATGGGGGGATATCTTGGATGTTGACCAACTTAGAGGCAGGGGGTTGGACCAGGTGATCTCATATTCTGTATGCATATTGAGAGCTTTGTCTTGAAAAATAAAACCAGCTCTAGATATGAAAAAGCTCCCTAGAAACTGAACCTCTTTGGCTATTACTGGAAGTAGAAATGGAACCTTCCAAAAGTACCCCCGTCCTTATCTTCTGATGTTCAGAAACTGATATTCCAGAGTGTGAAACTGGAATCCAGCCTGCATAAAACAATACGAAATGGAAGCTGCTACACAATCCCTTGACGAGAGGGAGAGAAAACAGGGCCACATAGGAAGCTTACAGCTTAATAAATAATTATTGAAAACTCCATGGGTGTTTCAAGGAATGGACCCTGAACATTGAAGTCTTGCTCACACCAGGTTTTGACAAAATACGTATGAGGCTGCTTAACTGTAGCATTTAAATAGATTCGATTGTACAATTCTATAAGCAGGACAGAATAGTTCATGCTGAGGTATTCAGTTGTGTAGCGCGATTGTGCATGTACAACTGGAGAACAGTTTTTAATAATAACAGTGGTAGTGATGCCGACCGTTTGCATAGTATCTCCACCTTTTCCAAACCCTATATTTGCTACATTTTTCATAGCACCTCCCACCCCTCAGAAGTGATATAATTAGCTTCGGGGATGAGAGTCAAAATATTTAAGCACAGGAACATTGCCCAATCAGTATGGATGCCAGCAGAGCATTGAGGCAGGGTCCTGAGACTAGGGGTCCTAAGTATTAAGTCTTATATTACTGGGTTTTGGGATGTTAGAGGCTCCCTGAGGGGAGGCTGGGGTAACAGGAGGGCACTCAGGAGTCTCAGGACAGCACCTGTTTGCCACCCAATATGGAAGTATTTCTGTATTCTAATAACTAGCTTTCTGTGGCAGTGCCTCCAACTAGATGTTGGCCCATTTGCAGATGAGCAAACTGAAGTTCTAAGAGGCTATGTGACTCTTGTGTATCTCACAAGAGGTAGACAGTAGGACTGGAATCCAATGCAATGTCCCTCCAAGCTGTCCTAACTCTGGGTAAAACGTGAGTTCTTGGTCAAGAAATCAC
This sequence comes from Propithecus coquereli, assembly GCF_000956105.1. Taxonomy (NCBI): domain Eukaryota; kingdom Metazoa; phylum Chordata; class Mammalia; order Primates; family Indriidae; genus Propithecus; species Propithecus coquereli. Next base: position 7,080,450 of record NW_012151729.1, read on the forward strand.
AAAACACTTCCCAGGCTGCTTTCTCTACTGCATCGTGGTATTGCCCACATTTATTCCTGAGCAAATGATTAAGTGACACATGGCAATTCCATATGAGGGAACATACACTCTTAATAATGATGCTTTAGAAGTCTATTTATTGACAGGAAAAGATTTTCATATTACATGGATAATGAAAAAATAGGTTACAACAGAGTATATGCACTGTGATCCTATATTTTGGGGGGAAAATGCTTGTCAATAGTGCAGTGTAGGTAGTAAGAATATGGGCTTTAGTGTGATATACTTGGCTTGCAAGCCAAGCCACAGTCCCTGAGTGACTCTGTCACCTCAGCAAGGCACCTAACCCCACTGAGACTCAGTTTCCTCACCTGTAAAATATGGAAATGATAGCATCTCCCCCACAGGGATGTTTGGGGGGAAAGCAAAGTAACATTGGTAAGACATGAATCCTGACACACAAATGGTGCTCAATAAATGCCATTTACTGATATTATTATTTATGTATAGGAAAAATTTGGAGGGATATTTATATAAAATGAGAAAAAGTGTTTGTATTTATTAAGCACTCATTGTGCCCAGCCCTGCAGTGGCTGCTGGGGCATACAGTAGGAGCGAAAGCTTAGCCCCTGCCCTCCGGAGTCTCGCACTCTGAGTAGTTCGGCTTTGATTGGTTACCACCGAGGAAGCTGGTCTTCATGGCTTTCAGAGAGAGCAAACCAACCAGAGAATGAGCTGTAGCTTTGGGGTCTGATGGCATCACAAGTGTTGGATGGTAGAGAAGTTCCTCCTCTCCTGTTTCCTGGGTTGTTGGACAGCTTCTACAGCCCCATATTTGGTGGTGAAGTTTCCATGCTCATTCTCTGTTTCTCTAGCCCCCACCTATCATAGATTTTGGAAAGATAATCATCTACACGAACAACCTGAAAATCATTCGAACCCCAATGGACAAGAGAGACTTCATGAGGAAAATTCTCCAGAATGAAGCGGTTGAAGAAGAGTCTCTGATGAGCAAAGAGGAAAGCTACGGAGACAGGGACCAGAACGACGGGCCTTTGCTGGAGACGGAAAGCGTGTTCCCCCATAACCAGTACACACAGGTGCGTCACAGAGCTCGCCTGTCCTACTCGTAGCCGACCCTTACAGCAAGCGTCTTCAAATTGGCTCAATTGTGCACTACTTTAGTAAAAACTTTTGAATGTGAATACTTAAGATATCTCACTGTAAAATTCTTTAATTCTATTATTTCTCATACCAGATTGTAACTTGTAGGAGCATATATTTTCAGAAAAGAGCCAGAAATGGTAAGATGTGGGTCACACTGCAGGTCTGAATAAAAAAGCAAGAGTAGGCCTGATATGACAATTACCTTTACATTCAATTTGGAGAGATCTGTGTTTTTTAACTGTAATGCTGTAAACTAGGACAGAGGTGTGCAGCAGAAGGTTGACGTGAAAGGTTATAATTCAGTCGTCTGTCCTTTAAACTCTGTTTTAAATTGCTTGCCCAATCCCTCATGCAGTTAATGCCCAGACAAGCTTTATCCTAAAAGAGAGGGTCAGAGAACATCAAGGAGCCCCTTCTGACCAAGAGACTCTTTGTTCTGTTATGTGGAGCAGGGCAGCAGTGAGAATCTGATGAAAGAGCAGGGCACGGCTGAAAGCCAGGCCGGGCTTGGGCCTCTGCATTAACTATCAAAGAGAAGGAGAAGAATAATTGAATCGAGCTGCAGTAAAAGGTGGAAGGGGAAAAATTTGGCTTTGTGCTCAGTGGATGTGAGGCCATAAATCATCTGTGCTTCTTTATGTTGTATGTGATCTCACCTTTGAAACCGTAGTAATCATCATCATCGTCATCGTAATCGTAATAGCTGCCATTTATTATTGAGGGCTCGTGATAGCCAGGCACCTTGCCCAATGCTGTCCATGCAACAGTCCATTTAATTCTCGCTAAGACCCTGTGAGGTAGGTATTATTAATAGTTTCATTCTGCAGCAGGGGAAACTGAGGCTTACAGAGGTCAAGTAACTTGCCAGAGGTCACTAGCACCAGTAGTCAAACTAGGTCCATCTGTCGACCAATCTCATGATCATAACTGCCCTGTTATGCAGTCTCTAGGTTGGTGCTGGTTACTCTCTTTAGGGCAATACAAACCTTTGAATCTGCAATGAAAGATCAGGCCCTTCTCCCTGGTCCTGGAGCTAGTAAGAGGTGAATTGGAGGGTTCGTCAGGTTCTAGAACGTAAGTTATACTGTGCAACTCTGTTCTATATCCCCCTACTAAGTATTTTTGAGAATAATCTAGAAAATAATGAGAAAGGAAGAAAGAGGCTCATAGTACACATACGTTGCATAGAGTAGTACTCACTCAATACTTGTTGAAGTAATTGAATGAATAGAAGAAGCATGTGGAGGGTGAGTGGTTGTAGAAAGAGTTGTAACCCAGGATAAGAATGGAAATTCCAGTGAAACCCTAACAATGCACCCTAGAATGTGACATTAGATATAATTTGAGTGGAGATTTATTTTTGTCCTTTATAGCAGGCTCACCAGGTCATTTCCTCCATCTTTCATTATTATCTAATGGACCTGACATTTCATGCAAATGAATTTTTGGATCACATATATAGCATTATGGTAGGATTTTACTGTACTTTCTTGGGCAACATTGACTTATATCATTAAAATCTCACTGGGATCAAATCCAAAACATAAAGTACAATGGATTTGACAGGAAAATGGATTGTGGTAATTTGCTTTATGAATATTTTGGCAAATATATTTATTTTGAATACTTTAAGAAGAAAACAAATTTCTTTTTAGTTGATATATTAAAATATGGCAATAATCAATAAAATATTAACACAAGGGTCCATAGACATAATTCGAATTTTTGTCAAATGAGTAATCACTCTATTCCCTAAATCTAGAATTAATAAAATTCAAGCCAGGTGTGGTGGCCCATGCCTGTTGTCCCAGCTACTTGTGAGGCTGAGACGGGAAGACCACTTGAGCCCAGGAGTTCGAGGCTACAGAGGCTACAGTGAGCTGTGATTGTGCCATTGCATTCCAGCCTGGGCAACAGAGTGAGACCCTGTCTCTAAACAAAGAAACAAAAACAATTTTTAAAAATAGAATTAATAAAGTTCAATACTTTCTTAGGCACTTTGCAGCATAATGGAGCTATTTTCAAAACTTATTCCTCCCTTTGATAAATTATTTTCATTGTTCAGTTAGAAAAGAAAGCTGTGTGAGTTGAGTGGAGCTACCCCGTGGACTCCAGCTATCTTGTTGGTTCCTAGAATTTAAGAACAGGAAGGGTTCTCCATACGTCATTGTTTTGTTTGTTTATTCATTCTGCACAAATGTTGTGCCAGGGACTGTGCTAGATGTTTGGGACCCGATGGTGAGAAGATACTAGTGCAGAGAGCTTCCTGTCTAGTCATTAGGAGCTCTCAGCAGAGAGTGAGACCTGCCATGCTAGGGGCAGTACAGGTGGCCACGGGTGGGGCACCTGGTCAGGAGGTGGGGTTGGGCAAGGATTTTTGGAGAAACAGCTGCTAAGCTGACCTCTGAGAACCAACAGGAGTTGGCTGGGTTGGGAGTGGGTGGGGAAAGGTCCCTGGAGACCAAGTACAGAAAGGCCCAAGAACAAGAGCCTGCTGAAAGAAGTGACAAAGAGTTTAAATGCCCTGAGGTTTTATCTGAAGGGCAAGAGTTCATTAAAAGGTTTCCTGAAGGATCCCTTGAACCCAGGAGTTCTAGGCTGCAGTGAGCTGGGATCACACCACTGTACTGAGTGCTTTCTACGTGGCAGTTGCTACTGTGGACAACTTAATGAGTTTGCATCAGTGGGGAGAGAACACCCCACAGGACCAGAGGCAGGGGTCCACACTGCATTCGTGCCAGAGTTGGTGGGCACCTGGGCTAGGATTGGTGGTTGTGGGATAAAGAGAATGGGATGGATTTGAGATGTTTAGAAGGTGAAATGGATAGGACTTGTTACTTGATTCACTGGGCTTTGATCTGGTATCTCCCCTTATTTCTTGGAAGGTTCATAGTCTATAAGGAGTATGAATATTGCCAACTTCCTTAAAATGTCTTAGGGCAAGAGCAAGACAATAGGCAAAGGGCATTTTCTGGAGAGTGGGAGTCCAGGACTTGTTGTCAAGGCTTAGAAGTGAACTAACTTTTACAGGGAACCTATGATCGGACAGATAATATTGTATTATATGTATTTTCTTATTTAATAGATGAGCTGCTCAGAAGGGTAAACATTATTATTACCATTTCACATGTAAAGAAACAGACTGGGAAAGGCTAAGGGAACTGTCTAAGCTACACAGACAATAGCCTCCGTTCTAATCAATTAACTCCAAAGCACAGAGCTCTTAATCGCTGGGCCTTACACAGCTCTCAAAGAGAATGAAGTACTGGGAGAATTCAGAGCTAAGCTTTGAAGGATTGTTAACACTTATTGATTGATATTGCTTGATTGATTGATTCATTCATCCACTCAGTCTCTCAGTTACAAACGATCTTTCTCGAGCACCTACAATAGGACAGCTACAATGAGAGGCTGTGTATGTAGTCATTGGGAGCATGAATTCTGGTGTTCAACTCCCTGAGATCAAAACCTGCCTCTTCCTCTTCCAAGCTGTGTATGTCACCACTGGCAAATGACTTCTCAGTATCCCATTTTCCCATCTGTGACACAGGGATGATAATACTCACACTACCTCATCGGGATTTTGTGAGGATTGGATGGATTGATATACAGAAAGCTCTTAGAACAGCACCTGGCACCTACCAGCCATGCTACAAGGGTTCACTATTAGTATTTGGCAATGATAAAAATAAAGTTCCTGCCCGTATGGAGCTTACAAAAAAAACACATCAGATGGTGAGAAGGGCGATGACGAATATAAATTCTTGGACCGTGTGGCATGGTGGCAGCGGATGCTGTCTTAGAGATGTCCACCAGGGAAATGCTCTCTGATCAGCTTGCTGTGATATTCCATGTCCCAGCCAGTTCCCTCACTGGCATTTATGGGAAGCATTTTCCCCTAATTCTGCCCCAGCCTTTGCCGAAGTGCTATTTTGACCTATACGTGAACAATGGATTTGAAGCTGCTCTAACTAAACCCTGACCTGTCTCTTGCAGGAAGGGGAGCTTCCTGAGGACAACTGTTTTCACTGCCGAGGGTCGGGCAGTGCCACCTGCTCTCTGTGCCACGGCAGCAAGTTCTCGATGCTGGCCAACAGATTTAAGGAGTCCTATCGGGCCCTGAGGTGCCCTGCCTGCAATGAGAATGGCCTGCAGCCCTGCCAGATTTGCAATCAATAGCCCATTGCTTTTGCATGTCTGCTTTTATGGCACCCTCCCCAAAGTTATTTCTAATAAACTGCCCCCTCCCCCTCCTCCTGCCTCTCCCTGCAAGGAGGCCAGAGCGACCGCAATCACTTCCACTGCTGGCAAAACTCAATTATCTGATGACATTTCGTGAAGCCGGTAACATCTCCATGTGAGTCTAAGTGGTAGGGGCATTTTGGAATTAGAGTCTGCTTTGAAACTGGTTCTGAAATTATCCTTCCAGAAACGTGTGAGAGTATCTCACTTGACTTAGCTCAGTTTACGCCTTGCGCCAGTGAACAAATAAATGTA
>NW_012151729.1:7088078-7090477 GCF_000956105.1 Propithecus coquereli
GTTGTGTTAGAAAGGGATAAAAGCTTTGACGAAAAATAAAACACTAAGGAGGATGGAGATTTGGAAGGGGTTGCAATTTTTAAATTAGTTTTCAGGAAGGTGTCATTGAAATAAAGGGCTAAAGGAGTCGAGGGAGCGAGCTGGGAAAGCGTCTGGGGTAAGATCCTTCCAAGCAGAGGAAACCCAACAGCTAGACCCTAGGAGGCAGGACTGGCACGACCGGGAGCAGCAAAGGCGCGGCGCGGCGGGAGAGCGGTGAGCAGGGGCGCAGGGAGCGGGACGGGGACGCAAGCCAGGGGACGCCTTCCTCCGAAGCCAAGATGAGAACTTGGGTTTTACTCCGAGCGAGACACTGCTGTGGAGCGGGCCTGTTTTCTGTGAACCCTAAGCATCCCGCTCCAAACCTCCCCCTTACTGCCGGGGCAGGAGACCTGCAAACTACAGTTCCCAGACCCCCTTGCCTGCGGCTTCCTGTTAGCCCCGGCCAGTGGGAGGTGCCGCAGGGGACGGGAAGGTGGGGAAGGCAGAGCCTTCCTCTTTCCTGGTCGGGCTCCTGGCAGTTGCAGGAGCCGCGGCAGCCAGCCCCTTGGTCCCACCACTAGCCGCTTTCGTGGCTGGGATTGTAGGTTCCATGTTGCACCATTTTCCCTTTTGTTCCTCCAGCCTAGAGGTGCTAGTGGCTTCCTGCAGTTACTAATCTTTGTCACCAATTCCCTGTAATACATTCCCTCGGTTTGAAATATCTAAAGTGGTTTCAGTTTTCCTGATTGGACCGCGACGGATATAAATGTTTGGAGCAGAGGAGGGTCATGATCTGATTTATGTTTTAACAGTCCACGCTGGCTGCCCTGTTGAGAGGCGATACTGCCGGGCAAGGGTGGAAGTGGGAGGCCGGTTAGGAGATACTGCAGTAACGCTAGTGACAGCTAATGGTGGCTTGGGCCAGTGGGGTACCGGTGGAAGTGGTGAAAAGTGGTCGGACTTTGGATATACTTTGAAGGTAGATCCACAGGGTCTGTCCACAGTCGTCTGTACTCAGACATACTGCTACAACCCGCTGTATGCAAAACATACATACCTGAGTTCTTTGCCTACTCGTGATCTACAAACATTTGCCATGGGTTGGGCGGGGTTAGGGGTAAGTTTAAGGACAAGGTTAGCCAACTGGTACTCCTAAGACTACAAGAATCCCTTCAGAGCTAGAAACAAACATGGAAGTTAAAAAATATTGTCATAGTGATGCTGTGATTAAAATAATACTATATCTTTTGAAAGCTCAAAAAAATTTTTAAATGAATGCATATCTTAAAAACATAGCATTTATCCACTCATTTATTCATTGGACAATTTTCCACTGGATTTCTACCTGTGTGCAAGGTATAGGTCCTCAGAATAGACGAAAAAAGACTTATATTTATGAGATTACAGTCTTGGGCCCTAGTCAGCATAATAAATGAATTTGGCCTTTCAGTTTAGGGAGGACACTATTGCTAGTCTTTGTCACTTACTACAGGGACTTCTGTTTCTTTTGCTTGGCCAAGTTAGCTGGGCCTAGTTTGGGGGCTGTGTTACAGAAAGTATGTTTGTATTTATTTTATTAACAAGCACTTATCAGTCTTCCTGCATGCGGGACACTGCTCTAAGCACTTTACACTTATCAACTCCTGAATTGTCTTAACAATTAATTAATTCAGTTTATTGATCATCTCTTATTACTGAAAGTTGGGTACTTGTTTTGGGGAGAATGAAAAATGAGCACAAGTAGTTTGAGGAAAAGGAAAGAGAAGTCTATTAATTTGTCAGCAAATGAGGAGGGCGGCAGACTAGCATCTCAAAAGACTGCCATCCTGACTAAGCAGAAATACAGGAAGTTTAAAAGAAGAGTTTTTGGTGGTTGGGCTACGTGACCCTGATGATCTCGTGACCCTTATCTGGATGATTCTGTTGAGCCATCTCCTGTGGTTTAAGATACTAGAAAACAAACAGCAAAGAACATTTTTTTCTGCCCCTTTGATTACTGGCCGTGGGCAGGAATGTAGGTTTTAATTCCCCAAATGGGTGGGGGATTTAGAGAGACAACTTGTAAAACATTTCCTTGCCTTTTTTCCAACCTTTACCTCTGTTACACTCTTGGTCCTGCTTGTACTTTTCCTTTCCATGGCATACCTGACCAGACTAAACACACAGTCCCTGTCTGTGATCCTTATAAACAGCTTTCCTTCTGGGCCTTTGTGGAATTAACAAACTGTATTCAACATAGGGGATATTCCCAGGCAGCTGATGTTGCATTATAGTAATGAGACAGCTTAGCAAGACTTTTTTTGCTGACCATGCTGGTCACATAGCACCATTCTGCTGGTTCTATCATCCTTCTCTGCCTTCCCATCCCAGTTAACCAT
>NW_012151729.1:7090527-7092595 GCF_000956105.1 Propithecus coquereli
TTGCAGGAAGGGGAGCTTCCTGAGGACAACTGTTTTCACTGCCGAGGGTCGGGCAGTGCCACCTGCTCTCTGTGCCACGGCAGCAAGTTCTCGATGCTGGCCAACAGATTTAAGGAGTCCTATCGGGCCCTGAGGTGCCCTGCCTGCAATGAGAATGGCCTGCAGCCCTGCCAGATTTGCAATCAATAGCCCAATAGTGCATGTCTGCTTTTATGGCACCCTCCCTAAAGTTATTTCTAATAAACTGCCCCCTCCCGCTCCTCCTGCCTCTCCCTGCAAGGAGACCAGAGCGACCGCAATCACTTCCACTGCTGGCAAAACTCAATTATCTGATGACATTTCGTGAAGCCGGTAACATCTCCATGTGAGTCTAAGTGGTAGGGGCATTTTGGAATTAGAGTCTGCTTTGAAACTGGTTCTGAAATTATCCTTCCAGAAACGTGTGAGAGTATCTCACTTGACTTAGCTCAGTTTACGCCTTGCGCCAGTGAACAAATAAATGTACACTTCAGGCAGCAGGTTGAAGTCATTTTCTGGTTGGGAGTTAAATTTTGCAAAATTATGCAGTAAGAAAGGAATAAAAAGGCAGGTTTCTGATGAACTGAATTTCTGTTGCTTAGAACGCATCTCAAATCGCTATTGGTCAAATTGAATTTCTAATTGAGCAGCAGAGGAAAGAGATAGCCAACGCCGAATGCACCAGAAAGGCTACCACAGGCAAAATCGGGTGTTCATTCTGGAGAAGGAGAGCTGAGGAGCCTTTCCTTTCAAAGTCCTAAGCTTCTCCTTTGTGACGTGCTTGGAAAATAACCACATAGGCAGTGAGCAGTGCTACTTCTTAGGTTAAGATGAGGTAAGACACTTCTGTGTGCCTCTACCTACTGAGGTTATAAGCCAAGTCAAAGCTATTTATGATAAATGTGGTGCTCAAGTATGTGTGTGTTATAGGACTTCTCCCAGCCCCTGAATTATTACCAAATAAAAAAATCTATTTTAAGTCTAAAATCTAGCCACAATTTCTTCATAAAGGACTATGGATATATTACAGGTTATCTACTGGAAACCTCTAAAAGAAAAATTAACCGAGGCTGCTTTTTAGCAATTATGTTTCCACTGTCCGTGAACACACATACTAAGGAAAGATTCTTTTCTCTTAAAGTTGGTTATAAAATTAGAAAAATATTTTTGTTAATGAACTTTTGGAGCTATAACACCCACTCTCCATAGGCCTTGAGAATGACACTGTAAAATCTGTTCTCTCTTGAGACCCATTGCTTTCCATAATGATTTTGATTTCATAACTTAATAATTTGTTATTCTCTGACATTCAGCTGTTAAAATCATTCAACGATGCAACGCTTTTCAGGCAATAGAAATACTTCTAATAAAAAAAGATTAAAATATTTTTCAAAGCCATGATACATTTGTCCTTTTGTATCCAGAACTAACTATCATTCACCAGCTTTCTTTGCTTCTGTACTTAACTACCTCTTCCTGCCTCTGGTTATGTTTTCTTACAGCTGTTGGCTCTTCTGCCTTTCCAGAATACCAGAGAAAGGAGTGATGCCGAGAGAACTTTTGACAGGAACATTTGACCACATTGTTTGAGCTCCCCTGCATACAAGACAGTACTGGGAGGTGCGTGGTGTATAGTGTTACGCAGAGAGGAAATTCCCCTTTAGCATCTCATGGAACTCACAGTTTCAGTGGAGGTGGCTACATAAACAGATAATTACAATACAGCCTGACAAGCGCTGGGAGAAATGATTACAGGGAACATTCGGAGCACATAGAAGGGGCACCTAACTTAGCCTTCGTGGTGTTAGAGAGGCTGCCCAGGGGAGGAGGTGTGAGCAGTGTCAGCTTCTGTTCCTTACCCCATGATCTTAAGAGCCTTTAACGTTTTTCATCACATAATAAATACATCTACTAATGATCACATTTTATTCATGCCACAAGTGTTTCTCATTATTGTGTTAGGAACACTTAACATGAGATTTACCCTCCTAACAAAATTTTAAGTATATAATACTTCATCGTTGACTATCAATTAGTGTTTATGGAGCAC
>NW_012151729.1:7096002-7117594 GCF_000956105.1 Propithecus coquereli
AGTAATTATAGAGAGTTCATATTCATGCAATTATGTGAGAGAGAAATGGAGTTATGTCAGTGTCAAAATTATGGCATATAATTACTGCCTGTGTTAAAGAACATATAAAACCCAGGGAAGAAAAGGCCTGGAACTATAATGCAATAGAATTCTCTCCTTGCTTGAGAGTCAGAGGAAAGGAGGGAGGAAGGTGGCAGTTAAATCAGGCCTTGACCAAACTAGAGTCGACATTTATCTCCTTTAAAACTATAAGCTTCCTTTTTGTACGGTGGCCTTGGCATCACTTTTATCCAGCTCCCAAGCACATTTTCCTTTATCAATGATTATTTCTCAGAAGATTAGGGCCATTAATTCACACTAAGGTGTAAATGACTACTAGACAATTGATCATCCCTGCTTTTCTAGGTTTGAAGTATGACATTGTTTGGAATTCTCCTAAGTGTCAAGCCATATGCAAGACATAAGCAGTCACAAATATGAAAGAGACACAGTATCTTCCCCCAAGGACATCACAGTCTCATAGGGAATAAGATATTTAAATGAATATTTGCAAAATAAAATAATAGGTGCTGTCATAGGAGAGGAAGAGAGTAGAGAGTGGTTAACTTTCATTTCATTGTCGGTCTCCCTCATTCATCTCCGAGTTCCTTAAGGGCAGGAACTATGACTCATCCATCACTCTGTCCCCAGCATTTACACAGTGCCTGGTGCATAGAAGGTGTTCAATAAATATGTGGTAGTTTGGTGTTTGCAGAGACATGACATTCGATTGCACATACAGGGCCTTCAGTGTATTGTTGTCTTACGGGCCAATGCCTCGGGGAAATTTCCACAGGTGGACAGCTTCTAAAATGGCTCCCAGTGATCCCCACCTCCTGGTATTCCTGCCCTTATGTATTCACCGTCCCCCTCCCTTGAGTGTGGACTGGACCTAGTGACTTACTTCTGACAATAGGGTATGGCACAAATGATGGGATGTTACCTCTGAGATTGCATCATCAAAGACTATGACTGTTTCTCTGGCTTTTCTTGCTTGTTCACCTGATGAACCCAACTGCCTTCCAGAGAGGGCCACGTGGCAAGGAGCCTCCAGCCAATGGCCAGCTAGGAACTGAATCCTGCCAACCGTCACATGGGTGAGCTCGGAAGGGGCTTTTTCCCTAGTTGAGCTTGAGATGACTGCAACCACACCTGACGACTCTATTGCAGTCTGTGAGTGACCTGGAGTCAGAATCACACAGCTAGACTGTGCCCAGATCGCTGACCTGTGGGGTAATAAACCATGAGATAATAAATGTTGTTTTGCCAGTAAACTAACTACACAGGGCATGATTTGCTACATAGTAATAGGTAACCAGTACAAGGTAAGACCACCTTCTGAGTAGATCCTTGTTGAGTGAGCCTTTATGCTCACAGGTTTTTGCATGGAAAAGAATACTCAAAACCATTTGTTCTTTGTTTAACGCTCAATTTATTATATTAAGCTCATAAATCTAATACCAAAAACTGAAAACCAGTTTTTCCTGGGGTCTTTAAATATTGATTAAAAATGTATTAAACACATCATTTTAAACAATTTAAACGAACTGCAGTTATATATTTAGAATGGCTAATCCTTTTAAAGACTTCAAAACCTTAATTCAAAAACATATAAAAACAAAGATTACAGAACCTATCGTGATAGTTTCACTTAAATCTACTTGAAAGCATCAATATCATGGAATTGATGCCTTTCTTATTTCTTGTTTTTCTTTGCTTGTTTTGATATACCCTCAGGCTTTCAGTACTATTATTTTTATTTCTTTCTGAGATCACAAAATTCATAGCAGACCCGAAGAAAAGATTATCTTCTCAGAACAGCATAGATTGCAGGACTTGGTTTATTGACTGATTCATTCTTGGTCAGATTTGTTTGCTTCTCCCACGGTGATTCTAACCCAAACCACCTTTTTATAGTAAGCTTTTCTACAGTTCAGTGACATCTGTTATGTCAGCAAGACTACTTCAGGTCTTATCTTATGCCTAGGGTTTAATTTTGCAACCTAGTATCTACCCCTGAAATTGTTTTTGCAATTATCACTTGGCCATTGCTATATAACTGATTATCCTGTCATAATCAAATATTGATTTGGTCTCATAGCATTAAAAACTGACATCTTCCTTATTAGCACTGAGATCTAATCGCCTAGCAGTTGAGGGATGGGGTCTGCATAGTTAGCATTCCTCTGCAGGTCATTTGGTAATTCATTGCATTGGCAAACGCCACAGGACCCTCTTTCTAGTTGGCTATTTTCAATACACACTCTAACGGAATAGTCCTTCCTGTTTTCAGTGCCTACTTTTTCTGGGACTTTGTGGCATACGGTTTCCAATGTTTATCCTCCTTAGATAGAGAGAGGCATATGACTATGCATCATAAATATACAAAATTCATAAGAAGAAAGATCAAATCCTCCTAATTGTTAAAATCAGTAAAGAATAAATATGGTCTATTATAGTCGCTGTTTTCTATTACAATGAACTTTTGGGAAGACTTCATATTAACTTTTCTATTTTGAGTCATTTTGAATTCATGGCCTTTCACAAGACCCATCCTATGCCTACAATCCATGATGATGATGGTAATGATGATGATGGTGGTGATGGTAATTTTGATGTTCAAATTATAGCTTCATCTTAAAAAGCGTGTCATCTTTTCTCTTAAAAAATGGGGAAAACTAAATTATAGTATTTAGGAGTGCACGTTTGGATGATAAAACTATAAAAAATACAATGAAGCCATTACTAGACGAGTGAGGTTATACAGAAAGCAAAGGGGATGTGATTGGAATGAGACTCATGGAAGGGCCTCAGGGCAGTGGCACCAGGGATCAGTTTCATGGAAGACAATTTTTCCACGGACCAGGGTGGGGGATGGTTTCGGGATGATTCAGGCGCATTATATTTATTGTGCAGTCAAACCTCTCTGCTAATGATAATCTGTATTTACACCCTCTCCCCCATGCTAGCATCACCGCCTCAGCTCCACCTCAGATCATCAGGCAATAGCTTCTCATAAGGAGCGCGCAACCCAGATCCCTCACATGCACGGTTTACAGTAGGGTTCATGCTCCTTTGAGAATCTAATGCCGCTGCTGATCTGACAGGAGGCAGAGTTTAAACGGTAATGTGAGTGGTGGGGAGTGGCTGTAAACACAGATGAAGCTTCACTGGCTGGCTCACTCACCTCCTGCTGTGCAGCCTGGTTCCTAACAGGCCACAGCTTGGTACTGTTCCATGATACAGGGGTTGGGGACTGCAGCTTTATGGGGTGAGCAGCAACGTTCTATTTTTTGACCTGGGCATACATTTGATTTCTATTCTCTCGCTCTCTCTTCCTCTCTCTCTGGCTCTCTCTCTCTCTCTTTCAGTATGTATGCTTTGTTTTTGCAGTGAAAATTTTAACTTAAAAAATTGTCAACATATAGTTGGTGGGGGACCCTCTATGTTGGCTCCCTTATTATTTACACACTTTCCCTGACACCCTTGAAAACATCCTTGCTTTTTGGCAACAGTAGGATGTTGGAGAGATGTTCTGATTTATTTTTCTGAATTAAATCATGGAATTAGCTATCCTCCAAGGGATTCTTTTTCCTTTTAGTAGGAAATAATTTTAAAGTCCAGGAGCTGGTTTCTAGGAGTGCACGCGAGAATGCGGGGTAAGCCAGAATGCTATTGATGTTGCTGCTAGGCCACCCAGAGCTGAAGATACACTTTTTAAGGTTGTTATTTCACTCTGATATTTCCATTTTAAGTTATGATGTCGCTATTCCATACTTTGCTTATATTATATAAGATTTCATCAACTACAGCCCTTTCTCTTGAATTGACAATCTTTTTGGTATGTTGAAACTCCTGAATGGAGCCAAGACATGCCTTCTATCAATTTTCCTCATTGGCATAGTAATTCCCAAACTCTGTCATTCACATAATTCATAATTTTTGGTCATATTTGCTAAATTCATAATTTTGTACCACCTATATGATTATTTTCTTAATATTTTTATTTAATCAACATTAAATTGAAGCTCTTAAAAGAATGAACTTTCTTTTAAGCAATAATGTCCATACAATTGTAGGGTTTAATTAACTGGTCATATGTTGTTCCAGTGCACATTAAGACGAATACATAAGTGTTGGGATTTGAAGGGACTCAATAAATGTCACTTCCCTCACTCAAGTCCCGCATCCTCTGAAAGGACAAAAGTCAGGGAGGTGGACCTCAAAACATCCGCTTCATTACTAATGAAAGCTGCACTGGGGGATGTGGTCTAGGTACGGGATGATTACGGGATCCTCAAGAGTGGATCTCAGGCTTGGAGAGACAGATCCACCCACAGGGCTTCCCTGCAGTGCGGCCCCATTGACCTCACAGCGTAAGTTGTCCTCCCTGAAGGAGACAGATCCCAAAAGTACAAGGAGGGAAAGACTGAGCTACCATACTTAATTTTATTATTATTATCAGTTAATTACTTTATTTGACAAATACAAATTGTGTACACATATGGCGTACAGCATGACGTTTCGAAATACATATACATTGTGGAATGGCTAAATCAAGCTAATAAACATATGCATTACCTTACATACGTACCATTTATTTGCGGCGAGAACATGTAAAATCTATTCTCAGCAATTTTCAGGTATATAGTACATTGTTATTAACTGCGGAAATCATGTTGTACAATAGAGCTCTTTGACCAAGGAGCCCTCAATTCCCACCCTTACTCTCCGGGCTCTGGTAACTACCATTCTACTCTCTGCTATTGATTCTTCTTTTTTTTTTTTTTTTGATTCCACATAATTAGATCATGCATTATTTATCTTTCTGTGCCTGGCTTATTTCACTTAACAGAATGTCCTTCAGGTTCATCTGTGTTGTCACAAATGACAGGATTTTCTTCTTTTTTAAAGCCACATAGTATTCTACTGTGTATACATGCCACATTTTCTTTATCCATTCATTCACTGATGGCCATATCTAGGTTTTCCTCCAAATTCACTAATTGGGCAGGAGTGAGTAAGGGAGCAGAGATGTCCAGAAACATTAAGCTAATGGATATTTCTATAATTAAAATACAGATTCAGGGGGAATAACTACTAAAAATACATCTTTGTTCACGTATTGTGTCAAAGCATCTCAAGTATACCTTTTGGGAAGTTCTGCTATAGTGAACCATGTTATGATAAAGTGCCTCTGAATTTCACCTTGTCAGATACTGCTTGGGCAACTTCTGTGCATCTCAGATTATTTATTATATTGGAAGGAACAGATGTGATGTGAAAGAGTCTGTCTGAACCCAAGTCAGAGTGAGTCATATTTGTCCCTCAGTTTACTCTTCCTTTGAACTGGGGCCCTTCATGTTTGCCTCCTTCCCTGCTGTTAGAAAAAACTCAAACTATGTGTTTCTTCTGCTGTCACACCAATACAACAACAATCAACACAGAAAACTTCTGTGACTCCATAATACGTAGAGATTTTTTCCCACCAGCAAGCAAGCAATTGATTCTGCAGCAGACACCAGCTGGGTGTCCTCCAATTCAATTCTGACATCATCTACCCAGAGATAGTGTCAGATTCCACAGCTTGAGGGCTCAGACCCCAAGACTGCTCCCCTCTTTCGCAAATCTGGGCCTCTGGAATGTCTGACCGACTGGCTTCAAGTTGGGGTCCTCACAATCCCCGCTTTGGGTTTGATTAATTTGCTAGAGCGGCTGACAGAACTCAGGGAAACACTTAGGTTTGCTGACTTATTACAAAGGATATTTTAAAGGATACAAATAAACAGCCAGATGAAGAGATACACAGGGTGAGGTCTAGAAGAGGCCCGGGCACAGGAGATTCTGTCCCCATGGCACTGGGATGCACCACCCTCCAGGCACAAGGGTGAATTTTTGTTCACCTTCCTGTCAGCCTCCGTGCGTTCAGCCCTCTGGAAGCCCTTGAACTCTGTCCTCTTTGACCTTTTATGGAGACTTCATTGGACAGGCATGATGGAAGCATGGGCACCTGTGTCAAAATGTGATTGGACAAAAAGGATGTGATTCAGTACAGTAGACTGTGTGGGGAAACCTAGAAAGACCTGTCTGTCCAGATTCTTCCGGGCCTCTCTGTGCAGCCTTCCTTCCTCCAGGTGTGGGGCAGGACCCTCTCTGGAATGAAGGTCTTATGATCCCTAATCACATTAGAGTCCTGCCTCAGGCAGGTGAAAGGAGGGTTAGGAAAAGATCAGAGAGAGAAATCCTATTTTCTGAGCCCTGCTCCTGAGGCCTAAAGTGCCCCCTCATTGTAGCAAAAGACTGCCTATGAGAGTATGAGCTGGGAAACAGGGATGAAAACACACACACACGTATCTCTCAAACATCACACGTACCCCTTCCCTTCTCTCCCCTTTCTGTGCCCATCTCAACCCTACAGTACCTCGCTGCTCAGACCTTCTTCCCCTAGAAAACTATGTGGGAAGGGAAAGGACTTTTTAAACTTACTTGCACTGAAACTCAATTCATTATCCCTCAGCTTTCTGTTACACTTCATCTGCAATCCTCTCCGTATGCCTTTGGTTTTATTGTTGCTATTATCTGCAGTACCACCACCACTGCCCTCTGTCATCTCTGGCCTTCAGTCTGGTGTGAGATAAGTCTTTTAAAATTGGTCTTCCCAGACAAGAAGCATCTTAAATAGATGCTTTAAAAGGGCATTCCATTAATAAAATAAAATGAAATGCATGCCGTTAATTGCTGCCTGCTATTACAAAGAAAATTTCCTCTTTTGTACTTACATTGTGAGGGGAATTGGCCTTAAAGGATGCAATTTTACCTGACAAACAAAATGAATAAAATTCTTACTGGGTTTTTAAACAATGAAGGTGAAGAGGATAAACACAGAAGCTGGACTGACTTGGAGATGGGAAAAAAACTGGGCAATAAGGGTCTTTTCTCTTTTCATGTTTTTCTTTTGACATATGAACTCAGGACGGCTAACTTTTTCTTTCACATCATATCAGGTGGGAGTCTCAGTTTAAAGTGATAGAAAACTCAAATTAAGTCAAGCACAAAAGGAGATTTATTGGAAGGATCCCGGTGAAGCTCAGAGAATCTGAGAAGTAGATGCAGGAAGCAGGGTAACGCACGGGATGTCGGGACTGCACCTGGAGACCCAGCGCCACCAGAATGTCTCTTCATCTTTCATCTGTGCTTATTTCTGTCTGGTGTGATGGGTTAAATTGTGTCCTCCAAAGAGAAGTTGAAGTCCTAACCCCCAATATGTATGACTGTTTGTCTCATTTGGAAAGAAAGCTTTAGGAGATGATCAGGTTAAAATGATGCATTGGTTTGCTAGGGCTGCCATAACAAAGTATAACAGACAGGGCAGCTTCAACAACAGAATTTATTTCCTCACAGTTCTGAAGGCTGGAAGTCCAAGGTGAAGGTGTTAGCAGGGTCGATTTCTCCTGGGTTTGTAGGTGGCTGTCTTCTCCCTTTCTCTTCACATGGTCTTCCTCTGTGCATGTCTGTGTCCTAATCACCTCTTCTTATAAGGGCACCAATTATATTGGATTGGGGCCCACCAATATGACCTCATTTTACCTTAATTCCTTTTCAAAGGTCCTGTCTTTAAACACAGTCACATTCTGAGGCACTGGGAATTAGGACTTTGCCATATGAATTTTGGGGGACACAAATCAGCCTGTAACAGTTGAGGTCATTAGAGTAGCTCTTTGTCTAATGGTGTTCTCATAAAAATTTGTACACAAAGACAGACACGCATAGAGGGAAGACAACGTGGAGACACAGGGAGAATGCCATCTACAAGATAGGAGAAAGGCATGGACCAGATTCTCCCTCACAGCCCTCAGGAGGGACCCATCCTGCCAACGACACCTTCATGTCTGACTTCTGGCCACCAGAGCTGGAAGACAATACATTTCCCTTGCTTAAGCCACCCAGTTTGTGGTACGTTGTTACAGTATCCCCAGAAGATGAATACAGCTGGCTTTCTTTCCTTGCACAGGTGGGTGGGCTTTCTCCAGGTGGTGGCCAGTGTGAGCCCTGGCTCCTCTCTCACCTTTAAGCACACCGTGCCCTCCACCTTCACAATGGAGCCCAAATCTAAGCTGCTCACCACCTCCACCCATACCCCCGTGGTCTCAGCCATCATGGTCTCTTGTCTGGATTATGGCAATAGCGTCCTGAAGGGGGAAAGGAGGACTCAAATAACTGTCATCAACACAGAAGACTTCTGGGACCAAATGTGTGTGGGTTTTCCCCACACATCAAGCAAACAATCAGTTCTGCAGTGGATACCAGCTGGGTGTCCTCCAATTCAATTCCGAGACTATCTACCTGGAGATAGCATCAGATTCCACAGGGTGAGGGCTCACTGCCCCAAAACTCCCCCCGCCCCCCAGACACCAGTTGCAAATCTGGGCCTCCAGAACTTCTGACCGACTGGCTTCAAACTGAGGTTCCCACAACCCTCTCTTTGGGTTTGATTAATCTGTTAGAGCAGCTCACAGAACTCAGGGAAAGAAACACTCATTTATGTTTAGCAGTTTATTATAAAGGATATTACAAAGGATACAGATGAAGAGATGCACCGGGTGAAGAAAGGGGGAAGGGGCACGGAGCTTCCATGCCCTCCCCGGGTGCACCACCCTCCAGGAACCTCCGTATGTTCAGCCACCCTGAAGCTCTCCTAACTAGTCCTTTTGGGCCTTTCGTTGGATAGGCACGATTGACAACTGTGTAGAAATGTGATTAGACAAAAAGGGTATGATTTAATACTAACAGATTGAGTGGGGCAACCCAACAAGACCTGTCTGTTTAGATTCTTCTTGGCCTCTCTGTGCAGCATTCCTTTCTCCAGAGTATGGGGCAGGACCCTTTCTGGAATAAGGGTCTTATGACCCACTGTCAGAAAGGTGGGGAAGTTTAGAGTCCTGCCTTGGGCAGATGAAAGGAGAGCAGGAGGTCAGAGAGACATTCTGTTTCCTGAGGCCTGCTTCTGAGGTCTGAAGTGCCCCAACATAGTAACAAAAGACCGTAACAAGGGCTACAGGAGTTATGAACCAGGAACTGTGGACAAAAATACATAGCATAATATCACACCTCCTAATTGATATCGTTTTTCCCTTTGCCTCCCCGTAGCATTTCTCTGCACAGTAAGTAGCCAGTGTGATTTTGTTAAAATATACAGTTGAGATCATGTCTCTCCTCTGCTTGAAACTCTCAATAGCTTCCCATCACAGACAGATAAAAACATCTTCACCATGGCCTAGAAGACCCCTTGTAACCTAGATCCTTGTTTTCTGACCTTAGCTCCCAGGACTCTGCTCCAGCCACATGGTCCTCCTCCAGTTCTCAAACACGCCAGGACAGTGCCTATCTGAGGGCCTTGGCACTCGCCATTCTCTCTGCCTGGAGTGATCCCTCTCCAAATGCAAGCATGACTTGCTCCCTGTCTTCTTTCAACTCTTTCACTTAAGTGTCACGTTCTCAGGGAGGTCTTCCTTGGCTTTTTTCTGAAGTTTAAACTCTGCCCCTCTCCCCGCCCCCCTGCCATCACTCCTCATCCTTTTTCCCTATTTTTTTCTCTGTAGCATCCACACTTACTTACCATACTAGGTATTATACATATTTCTTTTGCTAGGCATTGGGATTTGGTAGACCTTCAAGGGTCTCTGTGACATGTTGGATGGTCCGATGACCTGCTAGCTCCTTGCCCTGAAATGTTTCCTCTCTGCCTGATTGAAGCTTTTGAAATTCCTTTGACTCACTAATCAATTTCACTCTTAATTGGGGGAAGAGAAGTCTGGTTCAATAATGCCATGGGTCCTACTTCTCCTGACATTGGATCTATGCTGAGATTTTGCTTTGTTCTCCTTTCAAATTCCTATTTTGTAACCTGGTTCCAATACCTATGCTCCTGTT
Source organism: Propithecus coquereli (assembly GCF_000956105.1). NCBI lineage: Eukaryota > Metazoa > Chordata > Mammalia > Primates > Indriidae > Propithecus > Propithecus coquereli. The sequence goes on from NW_012151729.1 coordinate 7,105,972, forward strand.
ACCTTCCCTGGCCAAGTCTCTAGCTCGTGTCTGAAATCTCAAGTTGCTGGAAGGGAATTTAGAGATAATTTTTGGCCCACTGGTCATTTTGTTGATGAAGAAACTGAGGTGCAGGGGCAGGAAGGAACTTGTTCAAGGTCATATTCTATATTAAGTTCATTCATGAATTCACTCAACATACACTGTGTGCCAGGCGTTTTGCTAGGTACTGGATAAAGAAGCATGACTAACACACAGTTCCTCCCAGTCTTGAGAACTTCACAGTCCAAAGGACCATTTATATCACAGATAATTATAAGATTGCATTAAAAAATATCAGTGATAGAGAGATGGTCGGTGGTCAGAACAGGGAATTGAACCAACACGAAGAAGGTGAGAAAAGCAGAGAGAGGAGAGAGCAAGGAGAGAGGATCAGGGCTGAAGCTCCACGTCCATTTAAACCCCGCAGCAATTGTAAAGGGCCAATCACTCATCCATTCAACCAAAATATACTAGATGGCTACTATGTTCAAACCATTATGCCTTGCTTTGAAGATACGAAAGATATTTGGTGTTTTACAAAAGCTCTTTGGTAACACAGTTGGTATCCTAAAGACCAAATGAAGTCATGGACTTCTAAGGTTGGCCAGCAACTTTCCAAACTCAAGTCCCTGACCAGTTAAACCACCCAATTTCAAAGCAATGGATATTTGTATCACTGTTCCCTCTCTCTCCCTCAGGGGACACAGCAAGCTAAGATTACTGTTGTATGAACTGGCTGTGATGTTGAGCCACCAGATTAGAGGCTTCATATTGTCAAACCTGGCACATGTTTCACCTTCAGAGTGCCGCGATGTCCTTGGAATGGGCAGGTGATATTTGTTCTGACACAAGTCACTTAGCCAACCAGCTCCAAGGAGAGCTAGCAGGTGCTGGGTCCTTTAACCTTTCAGGACACAGCCTTGGCCTTTCATGGTCACTTAATCAGGAGTTGGCGAGCGGCTGCACAAGGATACATTCTGGAAGAAACTGATGGTCAGAGTGGAGTGGGGGCACAGGGCCCAGTGCCCGGGCCCATCCTGGCAGGGGGCTTGTGTGTCACACCTAGTTTCTGGCTACTTTCTGATAACAGACAGAGGCAAACACAAGATACCATAAACTCCGCAAATAAATGATCTCTCCTTTGTGGGCCTGTGTACTCCCCCTGGGAGACTGTTTTATGTTTTCCTGTAAGGAAGGGTTGGGATATAGTGGAGTTGCTTTTATACCTACATTCAACACATGTAGGAGCTTTGGCACTTCACCCTCTACCCCATTCCTCCCTCAGTATTTTAAGGAAACTCTGCCCATAGGTTTAGCAAGGCGGGGATTAAGAATTAGTTATTGGATTTAGCTATTTGGTCATTGGTGACCTTGACAACAGTAGTTTCAGTAGAGTGGTCGGGGCCAAAACTGGTCGGAATAGGTTCAAGAGATCATAGGCCATTCTTCTGAGGAGCACAAATGGAGCAGAGAATTGGAATACACCTGGAGGAAGATACGGGGTTAAGAGTCATCTTTTTAAGATGGATAGAAGAAATCACTGTGCACTTGTGTGCTGGTTAGAATGGTCTGGTAGAGGCAAAGCTGATGATGCAGGAAAGAAGGAGGATATTGCTAAAGAGATGTCCTTGAACGAGAAGGAAGACAGGAACTTTTAGTGATGTGCTAGAGCTGGTGGTTCAACACAGCTGTTATTAAATATTGAATTACATAAATTACAATGAAATACATTATATTTTTGAAAGTAATAAATATCCCAAACTCATCCCTTCCTCATTACGTTACTACGTTTTTCCATTATCTATGTTACTGTGGTTTTCTGTGGCTCTTGTACGTGAATGGTGGAAATACAAGATGATGGCGTGCTCCTGGCTTCTCTGCCTGACCCCACTCACTCACTCAACTGCCAAACCTGATGTCAATTGCCCATTTATGCTTAGTGACATCACGTTGATAGCTCCAAACATGGCAGGAGTATTTACACAACAGAAATCAGCCACCCTTAGAAATCAGGGCTTTGTTTGGTTTGTTTTTTAAAAGAGAGCTGTTTGTTAAAACATTTGTCAGGCCACCTCAGGATTCCATGGACGAGGAGAGAAACTGGATTCAGACTAAGGGCTGAAAATTCATCCCCAGGAACAGGAGGGAAAGGTGGGCCTTTGAACTGGTGCGTAGCTAGGTGTGGTGGAGAGATGTTACTTATTTACTAAATGAAAAAGAAGCAAGATAATGACCTAAGTATAAGGCTGGGCAAGCAGGTGTTGGAGGTTTGAGGTGAGAGGAGTATGGGAGAGTAAGTAGATTAGAGCAATTTAGTATTTTAGTAGCATATTTGGCACCACTGAAAGTCTCCTTGAGGTTCGTGGATATGAATTTAAAAAGAGGCCTGTCACCGTGGGTGTGCCTTTTCCGCCAGCCTCTTTCAGTGCTCGGGTGGGGCAGGAAGAGGAGAGGCAGATTTATCCAAGGCTAGGGTGTAGCCAGGCCCGTATGGCTATGCATGGCCAGGGCAAGCAGGAGAGATCATAAAACCATAAATGCAGAAGTCACCACCTCAGAGACCTTCCATGTTCTCCTAGCTAAAATCATGCCCTAGCCCCTGTAACTTTAACCCATTATTCTGCTTATTTTCCTATCTTGTCGATTGGGTGTGAAATCTGGCTCATCCACCCGTAGGACAGCAGGGATGATGTCTTATTCAGTGCTGAACCCCCTGTGCCTACCACAGTGCTTGGCACAGAGTGGTCGCTCAGTAACATGTTGACTAATTTACCGAATTCACAGATGAACCTGCTCACGTCCGTGGGCTGCAGTCAAGAGCACTCACATTCTTTTTGTACCCTTTGGTTCCTTGCTCCGTGGTGTTTAACCTTTTGTGAGCAAAGGACGTTCCCTACAGAGCTGGATGCGCTAAACCACCGTTCTGCATTTCCTGAGGCCCAACCCCAAGCCTCGGAGGCAGCTTTCCCGCCCCATCGGTCGGGTGCGTAAAGCTGGCCTTTGTCACACCGGAGTTTACGCGTTATTGCTTTTTTTCAGTGCAGGCGACAGCCGTTTAGGGCTCAGTCTGTGACTCCAGGCGGGGATGAGCTAAAAGCACAAGCCCCAAAGTCCAAGGCTCCCAGGGTGCGGCGCGGCGGCCGCGGCCGGGAGGGGACAGGGGACAGGGGACGGGGGCCGCCCGCGCTGGGGCAGGTGCTCAGGGCGCGCTCCCGCCGCCGCCGCCCTCCCCCGCAAACCCAGACGGTGGCGGCCGCGGGCGGGGCGGGACCTGCTGTGCGCTTCTCCCGGCGGACAATAAAGTTTCGCAAGTTTGAAGAAGGCGAGGAGAAGGTGCACGCCCCTGCGACTGCCGGCCGTGGGCGCCCGCGGGCCTCGCCGCAGCCGGCAGCCCCGCGCTGGCGGGGGCGTGGCGGGCGCGGGGATGGGGGTCACGGTGGACGTGCGCCAGGTGTACAAGTACCCCTTCGAGCAGGTGGTCGCCAGCTTCCTCCGAAAGGTACCGCGCGCCCTGTGGCCCGTGCGGGGTCGCCTCCTCCCCGCTGCCTCCCCGCGCCCGCGCCCGCGCCCGCTGCCCGCCGCTCTCGCCTGCGGGTCCACGCGGACATTCGCGGCGACCCTCTCCCTCCAGCCGCGGGGGTCGCTTCGGGGACGTGCGGGGCGAGGGGGGACGTGGATTTCCTCGAAGTCTCCCCTTCCAGGGTGAGGGACAGGGCGCCGTGCTTGGCATCACGTCCACAGCCCGCCGCAGCCGAAGGGAGAGGCTTTTTAGAAAGTGCTTCAGGGAAACCAGGTTCTCCCGAGAGCCCCGCCGCGGCTGCGGATGACTGGCTGCTCCATCTTTCTGGTTCTCCACCGACCCCTTAAAAGCTGGTGGGGGCCGTTGAAGCCATCGTCCTGGTTTACTCTGCACTGTCGCTCCACTGCCCACCGCTTTCTCTTTCCTCGAACAGCTGGACAGGTTACTTACCCTCTCTGTACCTTAGTTCTGTAATCTATACAATGCGGAAAATAATAGTACCAACTCATGGGATGGTTGCGAGGATTCAAATGAGATAATTCATATAAAGTGCTTATCACAGCTGTCGACCTAAAGGAAAAAACAGCCCAAACTAATATAAGCAGACACAGTTTATTTGGGCTGAGTTTGAGGACTGCAACCCCGGAGCATGGAGTCAGGTTGCTCCGAATACAGCTCTGATTAGCAGCAGTTACGAGTTACAGTTTTTAAAGGAAAAGATGAGGCAGATCCTAAGTTGTTTACTAAGAATTTACACAAAAATAAAATAACACAAGCCATTGATTGGCCCTACATTGTGTTCTGGGTCACAAAGTTCAGGGACTGAAGATGATGGGCGAGGCAGCAATTGCCACCAGGCGTGGAGGGTGTGTGTGACCCAAGTCTCGCTTGGCCTGATAAGTTCTGGATACCTCAGCATACTTCACATGGTTCAGACTGCTCCGAGCTACTTTTCTTTTCTCACAGAGACTGATGTTAGTAAGGGCTCTCTAAAAAAACACTATTGATGTTGTTTGTACTACTACACCTAATTTCAGCACAGACATTGAACCCTGGCCTCAAATACTCAGTGGTCCTCTTTCATCCCGAGGGCTGCTCCTAGGACTGTGGCTTGTGATAATAGGAAAATGGAAAATTTCTTTGAAAAATCGAAAGCACCCGGTCCTGGGAGGTGGGGCCCCTGGACTCTGATCTGGCTCTGTGTTTAGTTAGTTCTATGGGTGACGTTGGCCATGGGTCCTCTCTCCAGGCCTTAGTTTCTTCTGCATCTATAACACAAAGGTGTGTCTCAGAAGATCTTTTAGGTTCTCTTTCAGCTTTCACATTCTTAAGCCAGATTTGCAAAAACTGCAGTTTGCCTTGGGCAGCAGTCACTGGACATTGAACTCCATATGCAACCTGGAAGCCAAGCTAAGGGAGATGCTGGGGAGATGAAGATCATTTGTTAAATGAAAAGGCCTGGCCTCTATTAGAGGAGGTGACACAGTTGGGGACCCTGATCACAGGAGTGAGTAGGACACTGGTTAACATGGTGCTGCTATGGAGGCCTTTTTTAGAGGGAATGTCAGCTTGTTGATACTATTCGTTGATCTTAGTATCTAAAATAGTGCCTAGTACTTCCTCGGGACTCAAAAATCTGATGAACGACTAAATGAATGAAAGAATGGATTATGGATCTGATGTAGACTTAGCCTTAGACAAGGCTTCTGGGCCCAAAAAAGTAACAGCCAACACCCCATATTTTGTTAGAATTGGCTCCTTTGGAAAGTCTGGATTGTCATCATCAAGAGGCTATCTCTGCCTTCTCACAATTCTCAGGTCACTCTGTCTAGGTCTCACTGACCAGCTACAGGGTCAGATGGTTAGTTCTGTACATATCTTGTTCCCCCACTGGACTCTAAGCTTTTTTAAGGCAGGACTTATTCCCGCAGAAACACGTAGCACAATGCCAACCTCTCATTTATAGAGTACTCAGCATATGTCAGCTTCTGGTAAATGGTTTTCTTTCATTCATTCTGTTATAGATAATCCTTATCGTCTGTGTGCCAGGCTCTGTGCTAGGAGCTAGAAAAACACAGGAGGGCGCCACAGACAGACCCTCTTCTCATGAACCTGAATAGGAGTTCCTAGGCAAGCCAGGTGTGTGTGTGCTTGCTGTACTTTATCATGTTTACTCCTCCTAGCAGCCTAAGGAAGTAGTTATGATTGACTTCCATTGCACAGTATAGAAAAACAGAACCAGAGAAGTCTAAGCACCGTTCTCAAGCTCTTACGGCTAGCAGGTAGGAGAGCCAGGATTTCAACACATCTGAATCCAAAGCCTACACCCTTAACCACCAGGCTGTGCTGCATTGCACATAATAGGCACTGAGATGATTATTGAGGGATTAAAATTTCAGAATCAACTTTGTTGTACTCTTTAATCAATCTCAGTTTCCTTTTGTCCACAGTCTTCTCTTAGGGTTTACTTATTGGACCCATTGGGCCTCATATAAAGGTATAGCTTTGATGTGTGTTAGGGTGAGAGCATGGATTCTTTAAATTATCCATTGCTACGTAACAAATCACCCCAAAACTAAGTGGCTTAAACCAATGACATGCTTTTAATTCTCATGATTCTGTGAGTTGACTAAGCTTATCTGGTTGGTTTTTGTGTGCCATGTGGTGTAGCTGAGGTCACTTATGTAGCTGCATTCAGTTAGAATCTGGTATAATTCTTATAAAATACTTAGCAAAGTGCCTGGCAGTTAGGGAATAAGAACTAAGGAGGACATTTTGGAAGACAAGACTGGGGAAAGGAGAGACAAACATTTGCAGACTGAAGGTCTAGCAATGGGGACGGTGTTAATGCCACGGATGAGACTACATTTCCTTTCTTTCTATTCATTCACAGAACAAACCTTCACAGATTCTCTGGGAGGAGCTATGCAACTGTTTATAAGCTGTCAATAAATCCATTTGCTGTGTGAATTCTCTCCTTTTGTTGTTTAAAGCCATGAACTGGAAGCCAGTACAAATGGATTCTGATCATTGTGCTTTCCCTGTTAGGTTGGGTGGCTGTAGGAAACAGTCTTCACTGTCCTATGTTTTGTCCTTGTACAAATTAGAAAAGGCATCATTTAGGGGATCTACACCATGAGCTCACAGTACGTAAGGCTAGCGGAAAATAAATGGGGCTATTTATGCAAATTAGAAAAAGATGCTTCTTCCTGTAGGTGGATGCAGCCCTTGGCTAACTGGCCCACTTGATTGGGAGCCCTTGTGCAGTGAGCGTCATGCACAACTGCATAAGACAGCCCTAATTTCTCATCTGTGAAATGGTAATGCCACGTACTCCACCTACCTCCCAGGGTTGTTGTGAGAATATCAAATGTGTAACAGTTTGAAAAATATAGCTTTTTATAAGCCTAAGGTAGTAAGAATTGTCTTTTTGGCAAAATATGCTTTTATTTTTCTTTTGCTCTTTATGTAGTTTTTTGAAAGAAAAGCATTTGGCAGAAGGGACAATCATATGAGGATCTCTGGGAAGCATTTAATCTGATTTTGCACAATGGTATGTTTGAAGTTGCTTTAGCACTGAGGAAGTTCTATTTTAAATCGAATCTACTGATCTGTGGATTTTGGTATGTTAGGACTTGCCTTCCAAGTTATAATATACTACTGTTTTTAAAACCTGAAGAATGTTTGCTCTTCTTACATCTGCCTGTTAGATACCACAGGCAAAATATTAGCTGCCTGCTTTCAAAGCTAAGTGGCACCTTGAAAACAAACAATACAATACTCTTTGTTCATGGAATGTAGTGTTTCTCAGTGAACTCTTCATGGAGCAATGCTATGAAACACCCAAATGGTTTATTCATTGGATATTAAACTGTGCACTTTCTAAGAACTATAGAGTCAACTATAGAGTATATTTTGGTTTCTTCCTTTGTATGACTTAGCTTTTTAGCTCTCATCACTTACAGTGTTTTCTTTCTTTTACTTAAAATTACCTGCAAGGAGAACACAAAGTTGTGTAGATGAATGTTGCAGTGTAGAAGACAGGTCTTCTCTGGAAGCTTGCATAGGCCTTTTTCATGGGCTTGCCTTCTATGAGCTGGCTTCAGAAAGAACTTAAATTTCATCTACTTGAAATTTAAAGTCATTAAAAAGGACCCAGAGAGCCATTGTGTTGACTGGATTTTCTTGTTTATATTTAAATGAGGCCAGAGAAGTTATGGTTTTCTTACCATAGGGTTATTCAGGATAATTTTCTTTTCATGCTGTAGGCAAAAAGTCATTGTGAATAGAGTGTAAGCTTTGTGGGTAATGATTTTTGTCATTTGTTTCTGATGTATCCCAAGTACCCCAGGAGATCCTGGAACATAGTCGGTATTCAGCAAACCTTTGTTGAATGAATGAATGAAACATGGTCTGCTGGGGAGAAGCCCTATGTAATTTCAGACTGAAGTCAGCGTAGAGTTCAGAAACATGTCCTTACTTTGGGTACTGTAATAAAATGGACAGATTAAAATAATTTCTTTGCTTCAGCAGACTGACCCTGGGTGTTATTTATTCTGGCTGGGAGCCTGATGTGCTGAATGAAATGGTTTGAATGTTTACCCTTAAGCTCATAAAGGGGATTTATGAATGGCTATTTCCATTTAGAGTAGAAAGTTGATTGGGTAATTAATAATGTTTCCATTTCTGATCCTGTCTTTTCTCCCTTGCAAATCTGATATGTGTGTGGAACATCTCTCCCTGCAGAGCTCCAGAAGTATTTGGGGGTGAACCTGCATTTCTAAAATAAATGATTTGATAAACCGTAGGCCTAGTTTAACATAATGGTTTTTGTTTTTCACATGCTGTACTAGTCTTTCTTCACTTTTATCTTCCTGTCCTCAGTTCTACTAGAAGATTAGGCATGGCAGGAAGGAGAATGGTGCAGACGTGCAGAACATGGGCTCAGGCATCAGATGGGGCGGGGAGACGGGGAAGGGGCGCTGCTAGCCCTGTGAGGTTGGACAGGTCAGTTCATTTTTCTATGCCTCACTTTCCTCATCTGCAAAGTAAGAATCCTAATAACTATCTTCTGGAGTAGTTGGAGAAGTTAAATTGGATAATGCATACAGTTGCATATAATATACCTAGCTTAATGTCAGCACACAATAAGTGCTTTAAAAGTACTTGTTGAATAATGATGATGATGATGATTTATTGCATTTATTCCATGAGTCTGAAAATAAAAAGCTGAGAGAGGTAGTCTGCAGAAATCTTTATTAAATTGGAGTAATAAAGGGGAGAGTGTATGAATAAAGGTACGCATTTGAATTATGAATATTTTCTAAATGCCATTTAAATAATTTTAAAGTGTACTTAGACACTTATCTAGTAGAGATTGTAGCTTAACCAGTGTATAAAAGATAGAAGATTTTTAACTATTCAAGTACTAATAGTTTCACATTCATTGTATGTCTACTAACTAATAGACATTCATTATAAGTCTGTGCATCGCTTTGCTTCGGGAGATGTGAAGATAAATAAAACATGGCCTTGTCCTTAAAGAGCTCATTGTCAAGGGGGATAGAGGGAAATATATAGATTTTTGTGATGAGGCTTTCTCAGGGGCATATGGCAGATATATAGAATGGAGCAAGATTCATACTTTAATTATAAATCTATGAAAGCTTTTGAAATACTTAGAGTCAGTTTGTTGTCTTTTTTTTTTTTTTTAAAGTAAATATTCTCTCTTGCACTCTTACTTCTCTGCTGCAGCCCCTTCCCTAGTGCTAGTGTGGAGCAAAGTGTCAGGGAGTCTCTTAAACAAATTCTGAATGGATTAAGCATGAGCTTGTGAGTTTTTATTAATCTAGAAAAATCAGAAATATTATCTTCTAATAATTTTTAATCATTTAAATATTTTTGGATGGCAGATAGATGCCAGCAATATGCTTGATGCCACACCACAGTAAATTACAAGATAAAAAATAAAGTCTTGACATTTTAACTTTTCAAAAGTATTGATTCATTGTTTAGTAGCAAAACCAGCTACATTTATTGATTCCTGCACAATGCTATATTACACTTTAGTAAAATTGTTTCTTTTAAGTCCTATAATAACTCTTTGAGCTAAGTATTTGTGCTCATTTTACAGATGAAGAAACAAAGGCAGATTGAAGTGATTTGTCCAAGACTCTCACAGATGGATTTCAAGTTCAAATCTCTTGGACCCTAAAATTCATTCTGTTTTTCAACATTCTGTGTCTTTATTTTAATTTTGTTTTTTATTTATTAATTCTTCATTTAGAAATAATTTGACTTATAAAACGTTCCCAAAACAAAGAATTCCCATATATTTTTTCTCAGGTTCCCTAAACCACAGTGTAATATTTAAAACCAGGAAATTAACATTGATACAATGCTATTAACTAACCTATGGACCAGGGGTGGGGAACATGAGGCCTTCTAGGTCTTTAAATATAACCTTTTGACTGAATCCAAATTTTACAGAACAAATCCTTTTATTTTTATTACTACATTTTTGGTCATCTTTTATATTTTTATTTTTAAAATGAACATATTTAAAATACCAAAGAATAAAATAAAGTTTTGTTGAAATGATCCTCCCAGATTGACCAGCATAATTAGAACATTAGAAAGCCATAAGGGCTAAATTGACAGCGGCTATGCTCATGATTTAGTTCTAACTTTCCCTGCCTGTCTGTCACCACTATTGCACGGGGCTGGTGGGTGAGAGTTGATGGGGGTCAAGTATGCCAGTCTGTTATCAGCTTTTGACAACAGTGCACTGCGTTTCTGTTTGAAGTGGAATTTGTGAATAGTTGCACAGCTCAACAATGTTTTTCAGTTCTGTTTGCTTAATGGCTCCTCATGTCAAAGAAGACCAAGAGAACACTGAAGGAAGAAAATGGATTTTTAAATGAGGATTGGGAATTGCAATATTATCTTGTTTCTGCTAAAGATAAGATGATTTGCTTGCTTGGTGATGCTGCAATATCAACATCAAAGAAATTCAATGCTGATCAGCATTATAGCACTTATAAGGACCAAAATATTTTAAATTAGTGGGAGAGGTGCGAAAGGTTGTATTGTAGAAATTAAAAGATGAAAAGCAAAATCAAAGACAGTTCTTTCAAGCAGCAATAAGACGTGGAAATCATGCCACTGAAACAACTTATAAAGTAGCTTATGTACTCAGGAAGAAAAGAGAAGCCATTCGGTGATGTAGAAATTATGAAGAATGCATTGTTGAAGTTGTAGGATGCTTAGACCCCCATAATGTTTCAAAGTATAATACAAACAACTTCCTCTTTCAAGGAGAACCATAACTGATCAGCAGCATGAATTAGACTTCAACTTAACAAAACGATTTCATGCAATACTTTAAAAGAAAAATATGTATTAATATGTATTATTTGATCGCTTTGGATGAATCAACAGATACTACTAACTCCATGCAGGCTTTATACTTCATTTGGGCCATAGCAGAAGATTTTCTTTGCTGTGAAGACTTATTCGCATTGGGCACTCCTGCGAACAGAACACGGGGAATAGATATCTTCAACAACTTTCAAGATAAATGTTGTGAAATTGGACTGAATTTGGTAAATTTAGTGAGTATATGTACAGATGGAGCACCTTCCATGACAGGAAAACATAAAAGGTTTATTGCACAGATAAAAAAAGTATTAACAGATCTAGATGCTCTCATTTCTTTTCATTGTATCTTGCATCAGCAACATCTCTGTGCTAAAGCTACTATTTTAAGTGACTTTGCAACAAGTTGTAAGTATTGTTAACTATATCTGTGTAAATGCAACACAGTATCCTCATTTTCTTAACATGCTAAAGTTGAATGATGAGGTATTCAGTGTGGATTTGCCCTATCATTCCAGAGTGCTTTGGCTATTGCAGGGATAGGTATTAGCGAAAATTTTATTTCTATGAGAACAGACAGTTAAATTTTATGAAGAACAGAATCAGCAATGTGAATTATTGAAAGAAGATTTCTATAGGAATGCAGCATTTCTGTGTGGTATCATATCAAATCAAAATGACTTCACTATTTCTTTTCTTTTTTTT
>NW_012151729.1:7121184-7125789 GCF_000956105.1 Propithecus coquereli
TAATCAGCCAGGGTGTATTTATGGATCTACAATGAACAAACTGGAACAGTAGTAAGGGAAATAATCTCATGTTACATTAGTGTACAGGCTATAATTTACACACACACACACACACACACACACACACACACACACAATTCGTGGGACCTGTGTGAGTCTCAGGTATCTCCCTTGCTTCGAGGCTAGTCTGTAAGTGAAAGCTTCCTTTGCTGTGGAGCAGAATACCTAAACCTGACGCTCTTCACTGGACATGTATCTTTGAAGGGCCAGACTTCAAGAAAGCAGGAAACTTTTCTTTCTAGAGTGAAAATGAATAAAGGAATGAATAAAATACATTTTAGGAAGCTATGTTTTTCATTATTTTTCAAGATTGCAGTGGCCAGCATGGAGGTGTGGAGGACAGGGTTTGCCGACACGGAACAGGGTGGGGTGTGGAGGCTTCTAGAGACTGGGCCCACGGCTCTCTTCACAGATTGGTTCCTGAATGGAGGAAGATGGGTTTTCCAAATCGATCCCTGAGGTCATTGAGGTTTATATGCCAAATCATTCATTCATTCAGCAAATGTTTACTGAGTGCGTACTATGCGTCAGATACTGCTGGTTGGTGGAGACACAGGAGTAGCTGAAATGACAATATTCTTGCCCTTGTAGAGCCTAGGTGCTAATCTGGTGTATTTTTGGGTCACTGATATCTTTAGGAATGTTTGAAAATGATGGACCCTTTTCCCTGAAAATCAAGCAATCTCTTCAGGCATACACACGCACACGCACACACACACACACACACACACACACACACACACAGAGGTGCGTGCAGCTGCTGTGGGGTGGGGGAGATGCACACTCACAGAGTTTTGTATTCCATCTCCCTGAGTTCAGAAGACTTAAAACTCAAGTTCTCCAAGGGAAGGACACCCCCGCCTCCCTCCTGCCCCTCAGTCTGTCTGCTGCTTTTGCCTTCTGCTCAGAACCTTGTGATGTCCTGGATAAGGCTTCCCTGTGATTTTCTTTTCAGATTTAATCACATGATAAAGCAGTAAACCTTGGGGAAAAGAGCCCAAGGGAGCTCAGCAGGCTCGGGACAGCAGCCACCTTGCCCCATGGCTTTGAGGAAGTCACTTCTCCCTAAGTCTGTCTTTTCACATCTGAGTAATGGCAAGCTTTGGGTTAGATTAATTTTCAGGTGATTTGGTGGTGGTAGGTTACGTGGGACAGGCTTTGGAGGCAGACAGAAAATATCTGGGGGTATATTACATTACCCCTAGATACATCACTCATTAGCTGGGCAAAGTACTTAATTAATCTGAGCCTTATTTCTCATATATGAGATAAAAAATACTGCATAACTCATGGAATGGTTTTGAAAATTAAGTGAGCTAATGTATGTAAATTGCCTAGGACAAAAGTGGTAGCTGTTATCAACCATGTCACATCTATATTGTCTTTCAGGGTAATTAAATCAACAAATGAAATATTTATTGAGCACCTCCTATGTGCCTGTCGTAGTATACTTCTATGATTATTCTTCTGTGAAGCTAACCCAGCCACCAGGCAGTGGTATAGGACCACAGTGAAGAAATTCACTTTGTATTGAACAGGTCTGGTTTAATTTCCTGGTTCTATCAGGAGCCACCTGGGTGACCCTAAGCAATCCAATCTTCATTCAGTTTTCATTTCTGAAAAATGTGGGTAATGATATCACGTAGCCCAGTTATAATAAAGGAGCTAGGCTGTTGGATTTAGACACGATTGTGCAAGTAAAGCTACTTAGCACAATGCCTGGCACAAAGAGCACTCTTGATTTTTGTTAGGCTGCTTCAATATTAGTATTATTATTATTTATTAATTAGCTTAACCTCCTCCCCCCTCTCCACCCAGGGCTAGGTTGTATCTAAAGAAGATTTCCCCTAGATTTTATTCAAGTTGAGATGATGGTGGCATCTCACTTATTTAGACTCAAATAGTATAATTTAAGACCCTTCACTGAAAACTGGCCTTTACTTAGAGGTTGCTTGGAAAATATTTACTGGCCCTGCAAATGGTGAAGGTTACTACTAAATAATTCACTTTGAATGGTAATTCTTCTTTATATGTTTTTATTTAGTACCCCAACCCCATGGATAAAAATGTCATCTCTGTAAAAATTGTGGAGGAAAAGAGAGGTAAGTTCTCTGATTATGCCCTGATTTCAGTGATAATCAATAAGTGATACTGATTTTTGTAAAGAGGTGTGTGTGTGTGGCCTATTAGGTTTTAAGAAGCACCAGCATTTATAGTAGTAAAATCCTGCCTCATATACTCTTGTCACTTTCTAAATTAATAATGGATGACAACACTGAACTACATATAATTGTAACAGCCAATATTTTTGAGCACTTATGTGTGCCAGTGTTGTTAACTCATTTAATGTTCAGAACAATGTATGAAATAGGTATTAGATTACTCCTACTTAATGAATGAAGAACTGAGGTACAGAGAGGTTAAGTAACTTGCCCAAGGTCACTTGGCGATATTTCTATAGTATATTCATGTATCATTTTGGAGATGGCAAAATAGATGTGAGTTAATAGCATGTATGTGGGATATGACCACAGTGCAATTAGATTAAAGGATCGTAACTGTCCTTGGCAATGTGATTCTGCGTTGACAAGAGCAGGGGTTGACAAACTATGGCTCTTGCTACCTGTTTTGGAAATAAATGTTACTTCCTAGCTACACCCATTTATTACCTATGGCTGCTTCCTCACTGCAATGGCAGAGTTGAGTCGTTGCGACAGAGAGTTGAAGACCCACAAAACCTAAATTATTTATCATCTAATCCTTTACTAAGGATGTTTACTGAACTCTGAGCTAGAGCGTAGGAGTCTCTACTGTTCTCTCTCATCCCCATCTCCAGCAGAAGCACTGTCTATGTTTGAACTTGAAAACTGGGCGATACAGGAAACTATGACAATGGACAGAATCAGTGTCCAAACCTTTGGAGACGCTCAGGCCCAGGCCCAAAGTTCTCTTCAGCCTTCTTAGAAATCATGAGATGCTGGTGTCTATTACGTGACTCTGAAGCCCTCTCTGTGCTTGGTAAACATAAATCTGTCTTTTGCTTGTGTGTGTGTTTTCTGTACTTCTGTAACTATTAATATACAAATATATTTTAAAAAACATTTTCTCACTCAGCGTGGGAGAAACTTGTTATTTGGGATCAGAAAAATCTGATTTCAAGTCCTGATTTTGTTACTACCTTCATGACCTAACTTTTTGGAGACTCAATTTCTTCATCTGTCAAATGGGAAAATGATCTTATTTTTAGGTTGTTGTGAAGATCAAATGAGACAACACTGTGCATATTCTAAATAGGAATGTTAATTATAATCTCTATCATTATCAGGGGCATCTTTGCCTCTGGGAGTAGCTAACCCATTTTAGGTATGTGTGTTGCAAACATTTGACTAGAAGGCCAAAGGGAGTGACAACGGGCAGAGGGTCTCGTGCCCTATCAACAGCTTCTGGGCGGTCGGGGTGTTTGCGCCAGGGGTTGGGACTACCATAGCCAGAGCTTTGAAGAACCCTGCAGTGGCGTGGCTGAGTCACAGTAGTTCGCAGAGCAAATGTTTGTCCTTCACAAAGTTTATCCTTTTCTCTGCCCCTGTCTCCCTTTTTCTTAACTCACATTTATTGTGTTTTTTATATCCCTGGTTCAATTCTGGAAACATTGCTCCAAAACAGAATGGTTCCAGTTACAGGAGGTTGACTTCCTTATGCAAGAAGAATATGGCTTATATAATTAATTATAGGCTTAAATTTTATAGCCAGAAATCTGTGCTTGAAAGTTTGGTACTGAAGGTGGCAGAATCAGATTCTCCCTCTTTTTGTTAAAACTCTCTGTTTTTGGAGTTGAGCAGGAAGCACTTTGGCCATTGTCATTAGAGCATTGACATTGATTAGTCCGGAGCGATGAACAATTTGTTATTCTTCTATGCTTGATTTTAGAATGTGTGTTGTGAGTTGCTGTTTTATTCTTATTCCTTGATTGCCGGTAAGGAATATCTGTGATTGGCCTAGAAAGCGGTCAGAGAAACTTGAATTTTGAGTTAAACATTTTCTCTAGGAATTCTACATATAGGAAGTTGAGATTGACTTTAAAAGTTTTATTGACATTAAGAAAAGAATACATTTCCTTAAATTTTTTTGAGTGTAAAATTTTTCTTTTTTTAGATGAATCAACAGGGGTTATCTATAGAAAGAGGATTGCAATCTGTCAGAATGTGGTTCCAGAAATTTTAAGGAAGGTAAGTTTGTTTTAAAATTTAATTAGAATTAGTGAACATTGAGTCATTTTTAATAGTTATGGAAAGAGACAGCGTTTTCTGATGTAGAGGAGTGATAGAACTTTCCTACTTCTTACCTCATAGCCCTTCATAGGGAGAGAACTCTTTCATATCCAACCTCGGTTTTGGCAGATGCCACTGGAGATACTTTTCCTCTCTCTGTTGTGAAGGGCTCTTAACGGACATAGAGATGTTCTACAATTTTTTAAAAGATACTTTTGGCATTTTGCATGAAGTGACTATCTTTTCTAATCTGTTCATGGTTAGAAATGACCCTTAG
>NW_012151729.1:7125839-7128168 GCF_000956105.1 Propithecus coquereli
TACATTTTTAAGTATATCTAATTGAAGCTTCTTGAATGTGGCCTTATTTGATTACAGCTAAATTAACGTGGCATTCCAACATGGAAAGGTTCCCCACCCCTGCTGTAGACCCTATTCAGATTTTGCCAGTTGTCTACTAATATCCCTTTTCCAGTCTAGGATCCGGCCCAAGATCCCACATTGCATTTAGTTGTTATGTCTTAGTGTCCTCCAATGTGGGACAGTTCCTCAGTCTTTCTGTGTCTTTCTAGACCATGATGGTTTTGAAGAATGCAGGGCAGTTATTTGCAGTCATTGATTGTATCTTTAACTGCATTGGGTTTATGCATGCATTTAATGTTGAGATAAGAGGATTTTCCTTTGTGTTACAATGATAAACTATCCTTTCAAAAAACTTCACTATGCCATTGCTGATTATTGGACATTTTTGAAAGAGAGAGGTTGATGTGCCAATGTGCTGTTGGTTGGCCTTTGTTTAGAATCATCGCTTATTCTGGCCAGAAGAACCTTTGAGGATCACTTGGTGGTTCACTGCCCTGGCCTCACAGGTGGCAGCATCGTGGTCTGCATGTCTTGATCCTTTGTCCTTTGTTCTTTCTATTTCATCATCCTTCATTTCAGAACCTTCATTGGTTCTGAAAGACCAATGAATAGCCATTCAACTTATCTTCTGACTTAAATATGTTTTGTCCTTGATCATTGAGATTTTGATTCGTCGATAGCACATTTCACCTTGATATAAAATCAACTTCGCTTATGTTCTGAGACAGACTATTGCATAGAGCCCATAAGAGGGATTTAGCATAGGTCACAATGATTCCTTTGTATAGCTAAACACCAGATCTCTTTTCAGCAACCCCATCTCTTTGCAAGCAGCTTGGGTAGCAGATTCCTTTAATGCTTATAAAACAGGCATGTTAATATATCAGACATTTTAGGTCTTCTTTGCCTTCTTGGTAGGACTCATCAGACAGATCTGTCAGCTTACTTGCTTGCTTGAGCTCTCTCGGGTAACCCTTTTTGAAAGTTGGTAGACAATGACTCCTTTGAATGTCATTGACTTTTTGGGGGATGGGGGAATTAATGTTATAAAAGACAGGCATCGACTTTTGAGCTTTTTGCAAGGTTGATATTTTAATAACTCCTTACTCTTAAGAGCAGGCTTTCTGAAAGCTTATGGATTTTTTCCCCCCTCAGCATAAAAGAAAGGTAAATGCCATATCTTCATGAAGCTCCTCCCATAAATATATTGAATATTATTTCTGTAATTAGATGGACTCCTTCTTGGCCTCTCACTTTTGTTATTACATTTGTTTTATGTATATTTTCTTTTTCCCCCCCCCATATTGTGCAGTTTTTGGCTTCTTTTAATATGTTAAAAAATACATGAAATAAGGGAATATGACAGCCTTAGGAGAATCTACGTTTTACCTTGATAGACTGTTAAATACATACAATGTATACAGTGGTGTTTGCAACAGATTCATATCTTGGGGAAAGGGAAAGCAGTTAGTTTACACATTCTGTGAAGAAAGTGAAAACCATAGGGAAGTTCAAAATGCGGTCAGATGCACCTCAAAAAAATCCCTTAAATCACTCATAGGATATAGCATGTATGTCATATGTATACATTCTCATGGGATCATTCTTATGCACACTGCAGTTTGTGATCCACTGAGCCAGAGACAAGGAAGACAAGGACTTTGGGCAGATACCTGCATCCTCAGACCACATTGCTTCCATGAGAATCTCTAGTGCGAAATGGAGATTGGAGAATTCCAGTGTGACCCAGCTTGTGTGCAGTCCTTATGCCATTATGTTTTTAACAAAAATACTCTGTACCTAAATAATTTTTGATAGGTTTCGTTGCTTTGGGGAGGACTGAATGAGCTCATGCACTTGGCAGCCTCTTTGTAACACAGGGCCCCGCGCAGACACAGCAGATCCTCAGTACGTCTTTGATGAGTTTGGTTCTGAGCTAGCTTGATCAGTTTCACAGTCACGCTGTGTTTGAAAAGGTGTCCAGAAAAACCTGGCCACCTGCTTCCTGTCTTCCCAGGTGGGTGCTTCTCTTGTTGACCTTCTCTGAGCAGCTTTCCCTCTTTCAACCCCTTCTAAGTAAATTTTCATGAATTAAAATACGAGTATTCAAATTACCACAAGATGGTGTCAGATCATTTCAAGTAACGCCAGGTAGGGGGAGCCTCAGTTCAATAAATCTTTTATTTTAAAAACATTAAGATAGGTGACTTTCTCATCATGGTATTTAGCTATTACAAATAAATCCCTAATTTCTTTTATCATTCTTGTATGGAAACTTGAGGCTCAC
>NW_012151729.1:7140290-7151043 GCF_000956105.1 Propithecus coquereli
TAGAGATGTTCTACAATTTTTTAAAAGATACTTTTGGCATTTTGCATGAAGTGACTATCTTTTCTAATCTGTTCATGGTTAGAAATGACCCTTAGGTAAGAGTGATCAGAAGTGGGCAGATTGTAAATATTTAGTCTGATCTTTAGTAAGGAAGATAAAAGCATCAGTTTCTAATTCATTATCAAAGATAACAGTTATTTCTGGGAGTATAATGTTCTCAGTACTCTCTGTAAGTCTTTTCGTGTGTTTTTGTAAAGTAATATCATTGATGATGAAATCTTCATGATAGCAAATTGTTTTCTCTCTTTGATACCATTAAGCACACTGGTGATTCTTTGTTGGAAAAAGGTGAGTGGAAATTTTTAATTGCATTGCTAGAACCATAAAGGGATTTTCAATGTGAGCCCTTTCAGAATTATTAGGAAGTGAGGGGAAAGCATCTTGATATGCACTTTTAAAAATGTCTCCTCTGGTGGTTTCAACCCAGAAGAGATCCTGTGTGTGATGGGGAACCCTGCTTGGCTCCTGCCAATTAGCTTGCAAATTAAATTGCTATGCTGTATGTAGAACAAATGGCAGCTTCCTTCACTTCCTTATCATAGATTAAAAGACATTCTTTTGTGTCATAAAGCTGATAGGACAATGAAACTGAACTTTGTTATTTTCCACATGGTAAAACATGTCGCACTGTAGCAGCAGATTCTTACTGTGCTTTTCCACAGAGTGTGTACCCTGCCTTTGCCCTATATACACACTTTGAATCTATTATTTAAAAAGGCATTCAACTTTGTCTTGTGTCTCGATTCTTAAATAATTTAAGGATACCTGTGACTTGTACAATCCTGCCTTTGTAGTTTTGCGTGTCTTCTCCATGTAGGAAACCATACATTTCTAGGTATTAGACAGAGTTTAAAATGAAGAATATATTTTACCTGATGTTGTCCTGCATACGAGCCTGTAAGTGGGCTCAATTAAAATCCATCAATTTAAGAAGGCCATAACCAGCCCTAGAGGAGACACGAAGGAGGCTGATAATTTGCTTAGTGTTTAGCAGTTAGGGAAATCAGGCCGGGGACTGTACAACCTACATAAATCCTAGGCCATTTGCATGTCCTCACCAGCACTTAGTAAGGTCATAGTGTGTTTGATTATTAAAAACTTACAGCTATTGGTGAACCATCATCTGTATATCAGGATCTCTTGTCCTCTTAATTGTCCAAGACTGAAAACAACTCTGGATGCTGTCCTTATGTAGCTTGTTCTTCCTAAACCGAGAAACCCATCCTCCCTCTGTTGGACAGGTGAGCATTTTAAGAGTACCCAATATCCAGTTAGAAGAGGAATCATGGCTCAATCCTCAGGAAAGAAACATGGCTATACGGAGTCACTGCCTTACGTGGACACAGTATGCATCCATGAAGGAAGAATCTGTCTTCCAGGAAAGTGTGGAAAATCCAAATTGGTAAGATCGCCTCTGTGTGTGTGTGTGTGTGTGTGTGTGTGTGTGTGTGTGTGTGTGCGTGTGTGTGTTGGGTGCAGGGATGGACACATGAGCACATGTATTAAAAAACAATGGTTCTGTACTTAAGATCTCTGTTTACAACTTACCCACATTCCACATTATTATTTTTTTAATCACACAAATAATTAATGAATATGTTTTTCTTTGGGGGGAAAAATGACAAAGCTCAACTCCTCTCTGACTACTCCTCCAATTCTGGTGTCTTTTCACCCTCTCCAGAGGCATTGAGTGTTATCACTTTGCTGAATATTCTTCCGGACCTTTAACAGACACCTTTAGATACTTACAAATGTACTTACAGACCCGATATAGTATGGTTTTGTATATCTTCTTTACATACATGATTTCATGCTGTGTAAATTATTGTGCACTTCTCTTTTTTTCTTAATAGAATGTTTCTTAGCTTTATCCATTTGATATATATAAATCTAGCTTATTCTTTGAACTATTGCATATAATTCAATGCTATGGCTATACTATGTTTTATTTAGCTACTTCCTTTTTGGTAGACATTCAGATGGTATTTAGTTTGTCTTTATTACAAGCAATATTACAATATTTGTGAAGCATATGTTTCTCGAATATGACCACTTATGCTGTGTTTCTCTAAAGTAGAATTTTTAAGTGTCAGGTTTATTGAGATATGATTTACATACAATAAAATTTATTATACTTAGTGTACAGTCCTATGAGTTTTGACAAACATAATCCAGGTGTGTCACCCCTGTGACAATGAAGCTATAGAACATTCTATGTAGATTTAAAAAGTTATATTACAAGACAATTCAATGGGAGAAGAATGTTTGTTTCCACAGATTGTGCTGGGACAACTGGATATCCACATATAAAAAGGGAAGTTGGACTCAAAATACAAAATTAACTCAAAGGGGCGGGGTGGGGGGACCTGCGGCCTTAAGGAAACATGTGGCCTTCCTGGTCCTTAAGTGCGGCCTTTTGACTGAATCCAAATTTTACGTAACAAATCCTTTTATTAAAAGGGGTGCAGCAGGGAAAGATGAAGCTTTTCTTGCCTCCTTTGGTGCTTAAAAAAGAACAAATGGATAAAATATTTGAATAGATTTTTCTCTAAAGAAGATACACCAGTTGCCAAGAAGTATATGAAAAGCTGTTAAACTGGCCGGGCGCGGTGGCTCACGCCTGTAATCCTAGCTCTCTGGGAGGCCGAGGCGGGCGGATTGTTTGAGCTCAGGAGTTCGAGACCAGCCTGAGCAAGAGCGAGACCCCGTCTCTACTAAAAATAGAAAGAAATTAATTGGACAACTAAAAATATATAGAAAAAAATTAGCCAGGCATGGTGGCACATGCCTGTAGTCCCAGCTACTTGGGAGGCTGGGGCAGGAGGATCGCTTGAGCCCAGGAGTTTGAGGTTGCTGTGAGCTAGGACGCCACGGCACTCTAGCCCGGGCAATACAGTGAGACTCTGTCTCAAAAAAAAAAAAAAAGCTGTTAAACACCATTAGTCATTAGGGAAATGCAAATCAAAACATAATGTGACACCACGTCACACCTACTAGGATGGCTATAATAAAAAAGGAACAATAACAAGTGCACGTATGGATATGGAGAAATGCGTTATTGATGGGAATGTAACATGGTGCAGCTGCTGTGAGAAACAGTTTGTCAGTTCCTCAGAAAGTTACAGATAGAGTTACCATTTGACCCAGCGATTCCACTTCTAGGTATATATCCAAGAGAAATGAAAAAATGTGTCCACACAGAATGTACTTAGAAATGTTCATAGCAGCATTGTAATAGCCAGAATGTAGAAACAAGCCAGTGTCCATTAACTGCTGAATATATAACCAGATGTAGTGTATCCATAGAATGGAATATCACTCAGCCATGAAAAGGAATGGAGTGCTGATTCATGCTACCACATGGACAAACCTTGTCCATACCATGCTAAGTGAAAGAAGCCATTTGCAACAGGCTACGAATTATATGAGTCCATTTATTTGAAATGTTCAGAATGGGCAAATCCATAGAGATAGAAAATAGATTAGTGGTTGCCACAGGCTATGGGGAGATGAGAATGGAGAGTGACTGCTGATGGGTATGGAGTTTCTTTTGTGAGGTGGTGGAAATGTTCTGGAATTAGTGTTGATGCTTGCACAACTCTGTATGTACTAAACCACACTGCATTGTATACCTTAAAAGAGTGAATTTTATGGTATGTGAATGACATCTCAATTAAGAAAAGTTATGTGGCTGGTTCTCACAACATGCATGTTTTTGGTTTATGTAGTAACTTAGTTTGGGCTGCTATAATAAGAATACCATAGACTGGGTGGCTTAAACAACAAACATGAAATTCTCACAATTCTGGAGGCTGGGAACTTCAAGATCTAGGCATTGGCATCTTCAGTGTCTAGTGAAGACCCTCTTCCTGGTTTGCAGATGGCTGCATTCTCATTGTATCTTCACACAATGGAGAGAGTGAGCTCTAGTCTCTGTCTCTTCTTGTAAGGACGCTAATCCCATCATGGGGGCTCCACCCTCATGACCTCATGTAACCCTAATTACTTCCCAAAGGCCCCATCTCCTAATACCACCCCATTGTGGGTTAAGGTTTCAACATATGAATTTGTGGGGGACATAGACATGCAGCCCATAACATAGATTCTGTCACATTGTTTTCCAGTGTGTTTATACACTAATTTACATTCTCATCAACAGGACATGAGAGTGCTCATTTCCTTACAACATTGTCAGCACTTAATATTAACATGCTTTTTAATTTTTGTTGTATAATGGGTGAGAAATCATTAATTCCTTTGTGATAGGTTTAAAAACAAAAGCAAAATATCGCAAACACTGAACGTTAACAATAATAGTTGCTGTGAACTGTGATTTCAGAGAATAATTTTCTGTTTTTTTGTTCTGTATGGTTTGAATTTTTTATTACGCATTTATTATTTTAATGGAAATAGTAAAGCCCTCGAGCCCAAATAACTATAAACCAAAAATCTAAAATCCATTCTTAAGCCCTAACACTTGTCCACATCATTGCTGCTGCCCATAACTTCGGTTCTATAGTGATAATTCTAGAATGCCGCAGCAGTCTGCTGTATGAGTGTGAATGTCAAGTCTTGTTAGCATCAGATGTGGGCTTGCTCTGAACTACCTACTCATTTTTATCTCTTAGCCTCTCTCATGACAAGGGCTTCACATAGGACATAGATTTTTGGGATTAAGTGTAAAAGCCATGGCCAGAGAATAGAGCTCTTTTCTTTGTACATAGACGTAGTAAAAGAATGGAATTGTCTGATTTTATGCCCCCCAAAAGGTCATTTCATCTACTTTATTTTAGTGTTAAATTTTGCAGATATTTGAGCTACTGGCTAGTCTTAAAAGATGAACTAAAGCTTCATCTATGATACGAAAAATGATAATTAGCACTGAGAATCCAGGGAAAACATCCTTTAGGAACTATTTTCCTTAGTGTGTTTTTTAAAAGTTACCTTTTCAGCAGTCACTTTGATTTTAGAAAAAAAAAAGATACGTGTGTCTTGTAAAAAATATTAACCAATTCTGGAAAAAAAAAAGGAAAAATTCTCATCACCTCGAGATAGTGTCTGTTTACATAATTTTCTTGGTCCATTCCTAATTGCTTCTGAATTTTTTGCTATTACAAACAGTGTTGTAATGAAAATCTCTGTGATTACATATTTTTCCACTTACTCAATTGCCATTTAGGATAGATCGATCAAAGTGGGATTTCTGGGTGAAAGGTTATGTGCATTTTATATTTTGGTACATACGATCAGACTCCTCTATAAAAAGATTTGACCAATTACACCTTTTGTTTTTCTTTTTTTGGTTTGTTATGTTCTAATCCTCTCCAAAGCACCATCTTTTATATCACTGACATAGCAGGCTAATAGTTATTGACAGTATCTCAAGGTCAAAGCTAGATCATTCACGTACAGTGTTTTTGAGGCTCAGGTTAAATAACTTGCCCAAGGTGACACAGTCAGTAAATTGCTAAGCCAAGATATGAATCCAGGCATCATAGACTTTACCTTGAGCAAGATGGTGAGGCAGGAACATGAACATTTATAAAGGGTAGATTTATCTCAGTCTGTAGTGTGCTTTGGGTCCCAGGTATGAAGAATGGATTTTATCCTTTCAGCAACAAGCAGCCACATGAAGGTTTCTGAGCAGGGGCTGATGTGCTGAAAGCTGTGATCCAGATTCTAGAGAACTCTTGACATGGATTTAGAAAGGCATTGAGGCAGACATTCCAAATGGGTGGGTAATGGGGGGGGGTGCATCAAAAAAAGAAGGACGCATTATTATCTTAATTTCCTTCCTTTGCCAGGGGGTGTGAGAGTAATGGCTAGCCACTGCATTCAGAAGAAGAAATATGGATAATTTTTTTAAAGGGGAAAAAAAATGTCATGGCTGCTGAGCCTAAAATTAGACCTTCAAGTTGTGTGTTGGTTAGCAGGTGTGGGTGTGTGACAAGAAACCAGATGCCACTCTGTCCCTGTGCATGGCCTGTTGGCTCAATTCAGAGATGCGCTCAAAATGGGTTTCCCATAGAGCTCACTAAGCCTTGCTCTGTGTCTCTGTACGTAGATCTGATTCTGGCTTTCCACTGACATCTCTGGAGGTGTGGCACTTTCTTGGGCAGGAGCTACATTGGTCTTTCCCCCATCTGTATTCTCACACATCTGGATATTTCTAATATGCTTTCTTCTTTTGCTAACTGCATCCAACATTTTCTTCCCGTAGTTTTTATGCAATGGAATTTCCATCCTTTTCTGAAGATGGAATGATGTGCTGTTTCTCACTCATCTGCCTCTTGCAAAGCCCAGCTTGGCACTCCATGCCTCAGAGAAGTCTTCCTATACTTACCTTGTCCCTCCTCCTGTATCAATTAGCCTGCCTTGTGCTGCTAATAGCAGAAGCTCTGACTCAGACAATACCAGCCATCCTTCATATTAAAACATGTTTACTATGTAGCAGGCACTGTTCTAAGTGCTTTGATATATGTATGTGTTTATGTGTGTGTGTATATATAAATTCATTTAAACCTCATAATAACCTTAAGAAGTTAGAACTGTTATCACCATTTTCACAAACTGAGGCTTAGAGATGTCAAGTAATTTGCACAAGGTAAGATGGCCGGTTAAGTGGCAGTGCCAGATTCAATCATGGGCGATTTGGCTTCAGAATCTATGCTGTTGGCAACTATACTGCCCTTCCTCTCACTCAGGAACTGTGTTATCTCATAAGCAAGTGGGCTGTATTTCTATTGCTGTTATTCTTTTGGCTCTACTTTTCCGTGTGTGTCAATTTTTTTTTTTTAAGTTTGGATTCCTCATGACTGCCAGTAGCAACTAGGGTCAGCATACTCCATTGTCCAGCTTTAGTGAGGGAAATAGCTGTGAGAGGGACAGAACCTGTCTCCCACCCATGGGAAAAAACAGTCCTTCCCCTGAGACTGATTGAGTCACCTTAGGTCACCTGCTCCCACCAATCAGTGTGATCAGAGGAATGATGTGGGCTGATTGGCCTTGACCAATTGGGATCTACCCCTGGAGCTGGGATGAGGTCCGCTCCCTCTGAAACATGGCTGCATGGGGTTGGCACCTGGCATATAGTAGAGGGGCACACTGCAAATCTTTTTTTCCTCTTTATGTTTTCTTTTCACTGTGTTGCCCATTGTCTTTGTTTTGCTTTGGAAGTAACAGAAACTCACTATGGCAGGTGATTACAGGGATATTTCTATACCTGTGATTGGGCCTCCCAAGGAATAGGAACCAGGAACTGGAAAGCCAGCAAGACCTAAGACAGCCTCATAGTCTCTGTTTTCCTGTGTCAAGCTCCTTTGTTCAACAATTTACAAATCTGCTTTATTTACATAGTCAACCTGCTCCCCGATGCCTGCGCAGGGTCTCTCATGTCCTATGCCACAGTAACTGAGCAGTCTTTTGGGTTAGAATCCTACCTCTCAAATTGTAGTTACATGCTCTTGCACAGTTTACCTCACTTCATTAAGCCTCAGTTTCCTCATCTGTATGATGGGGATGATATCCCTCTCACAGGTGGTTACTGTGAGAATTAAATGAAACAGTACATAGAGAGAGCTTAGAATAGTGCCAGCCTGTCGTGCTCAGTAAATGTTAGTGTTCTGTATTACTACTTTTACTGTTGTTATTATCATCTTAAAAATTCCCATGTCTTTTGATTCTAATTCTCAGTAAGTATTTGTTTTGTAAAAACAGTATTCATAATTATTTGCCATTAACGGCAGGAACATGTTCATATTGGGATTTTGCATTTCCTCAGTTCATATCTCTGGGGGTATGAGTCCCTCAATTTGAGAATCATGAGACTAAGAACCTTCTATTTTCGTTCCAGAGTGGGATTTAAGGTCTAGAGAGAACAATATTTAGCGGTTGAAGCAAGCATTTGACATAGACTGAATCCCCCCGTTTTCTGGTTCCCTTCTTGGTTCACGCGGGGACTCTGATGACCTGCCTGAATGTCTAGAGTCAGAAATGCCAGGCTGATGCTCTGCTTTGCTTTAGGAGACTTGGGCCAAATCAGAACATAAAAAAGTGAATCTTACTCTGAAATTAAAAAAAAAATTAAAGCCATCTCTGTGGGAATGTGCTTTATTATGTAGAACAGGACACAGGCATTTACTTTAGAAGATGTAGAATGGAGTATATTGTTTTAGATTTTTCAGAAGGAAGGAAAAAGTCATGGTTTCTGCCCTCTGAAACTTTACATTCTGAGACAGGCTTATTCATTTCTCACTGTTTTATGTTTGCATCTGTTCTTTAAAATATATTTATTTGTTAGTTTTTGGTTCCTTTCTTATTTATTTTCCTTTTCCTTGTAATAGATTTTTATTATACTATGCAAGAATATAATTGACATGAATTCGATTTGGTTTTAATAATAGACATTGGCTTTACCCAAGTACTGTAATGTAATTCTAAAAGATAATCATCTTGTAAAAATATTTTCTTGGGCTTTGCTCTTTCATCACAACTACTAATATATGTGTTTTTGTGGTGTGTAAGACCTTCTCTGGTATCTTCAAGTTATCACCATGCGTGAGGACCTAATCTGTTCACGATGTTGTGGAGCTGGGTTTTTTTTGCTTTTGAGTAACAAGATCGTTCTTCCGTACTCAGTGCAGCATCTCAATGGCCCACGTCATTACCTTTCCATGTCTAAGAGCTTCTCCTTATCCTCTGATGCTCACAGATCTGTGATTAAAAATGCCCAGCTTAGCAAAGTGTTAATAATGTTGAGTATATCCCTCAGATGTGTTGATTAAACATTTATAAAATATCAAAGAAATTCCTCCTGGAACATAATAAAAAACAAAAAAGCCCAAATCAAACTTTACACACAGATTAAATTAATGGGATGTACAGTTGTTCATAAAATTTGTTAGTTCAGTAAATTTTCTTCATTATTGAAGTTACTCATATGAATATTCTTCATTCTAACAAGTAGGTATATAACTTTTATAATTTTTTATTTTTGAATTTTTAGATTAAAACATCTCAAGTCTTGGGTATTCATCTGGTAAATCACAAGCAGTCTAATTTGCATGTGTCAAGGGCTAATTGTTGGGCATTTTTCTTTGTGTGTCCATTTTTTTTTCCCCCTGATCTGGAGTGTTTTTATTTTTTTTCCAGTGGCAGATTTGACAGTTTGGTGACTTCTGTGTGTTTTTAAGACTGGCACTGGCCTTTTTGATTGACCTCCAGACTTGCTTTTACCAAAGTATTAAAATACCCTGGCTTTGCTGACTTTACTTAGGAATTATTTCTAAGCCCAATGCTGGTGCTAAAGGGCTGAGGGTGTAGTTATCTAATAGCCTGAATAAATTCCACTGTATTCATCCTAAAACATGACTCTCCATGCTCATATTGACCTTGATT
The DNA here is from genome assembly GCF_000956105.1 of Propithecus coquereli. NCBI lineage: Eukaryota > Metazoa > Chordata > Mammalia > Primates > Indriidae > Propithecus > Propithecus coquereli. The sequence continues at coordinate 7,149,747 of NW_012151729.1, forward strand.
TACAGTGCGCCAGTGGGTGATCAAACAATTAGCAGAAAGCACTGCCAATTATGAAAAGCCAAGCAGCAAGGCCTTTTCTGTACAAATATGACTTCTGGGCTGGAGCTTTATTTTTGGTTTAATAAGACTGTCCTCCAAAAGATACTCACTTGCCATTTGATGTTCATGTTCATATAATCAGGGTCTTCTATGGTTTCTCATCCTGTACTAATTGTCTGGTGGTGGCTGTGCACTGAGGTCACGGTTTCCCTGCTGTATCCCCAGTATCTAGAACAGTGCTTGGCTCACAGAGGGTGTTCGATGGCCTTTTGTCCAACGGGTGATGAATGGACATCTGCTCAAGGGGATGCAGACAGTGCTCCTTCTGGGCTGAAATGGAAATGAGGGGAGAGAAGGGAAAAGAGAAGAAATCGGTAGGAGGGGTAAGTGCAAATTGGGAAAGTCTAATTGGATTTGGTGGAAAATGCCACGTGGAGGGAATCTTGAGCCAGTAATATGGAGACGTCTTTTCTTGTTTCTACTTGGTCACCTGTGTGCTCTTTGACTGTGGGAAAAGGGATAAAGGTGGCCTGAGCTTCCTTATAGAGTGATGTGAAGACTTAATAAGGTAATAAATGGGAATGCTCTAGATGTGGAGAGTATAAAGCACTAAATAAATGTAAGATGTTAGAAATAACAGTGAATAAATATTGTCTTCAAAATGCTGTGGCTATTGCAAGGTATTAAATTTGAAAAGTGGAGCAAGCTGTTTTATTGAAAAGGGAGGTGATAATTGTGCTGGAAACAATGATGTTTAGCCAGGAGAGCATTCTCTGGTATTTATAATAAGACCTTTTGAAATACAGTCATGTACTGCATTATTGCCTTTCAGTCAACAGCAGACCATATAATAACAACAGTGGAGCTGAAAGATTCCTATTGCTTAGTGACCTCATAGCCGTCTTAATGTCATAGCACAATGTGTTACTCATGCGTCTATGGCGATGCTGGCATAGACAAACCTATTGTGTTGGCAGTTGTGTAAAAGTGTAGCACATACAATTATGTACAGTACATGATAATAAATGACTATGTTACTAGTCTATGTATTTGCTATACTATACTTTTTATAGTTGTTTTAGAGTATACTCCTACTTATAAAAAAAGTAACTATAAAACAGCCTCAGGCAGGTCCTTCAAGAAGCATTCCAGAAGAAGGCATTGCTATGGTAGGAGATAACAGTGCCATGTGTGTTATTTCCCCTGAAGACCTTCCAGTGGGACAACATGTGGAGGTGGAAGACAGTGATATTGATGT
>NW_012151729.1:7151633-7207174 GCF_000956105.1 Propithecus coquereli
TACAGTGACATGCTGTGCAAGGTTGTAGCCTAGGAACAATAGGCTGTATCGCATAGCCCAGGTGTGTAGTAGGAGAGACCATCTAGGTTTGTGTAAGTACACTCTATGATATCCTCACGACAATGACATCTCCTAATGATGCATTTCTGAGAATGTATCCTTGTTGTTTTGTGACATATGACTGTATCTTAGTGGATGCCTGTTGACTTTTTTTTTTTCCCATCCTCCTTTGTCCTTTGAGTTGTTTCAAGTGATGTATTAGTCCAGGGTTCAGGGGGAAGGTTAAAAACGTAGATCCATTGTGGTAATTTAATTTTGTAGGTCTGGGCTAATTCCTGATAATCAATGTTTTTTCCAAGTTTTCCTGGTGAGTCTGTTGAGTAGCTGGATTTGGGAACTTCTGATAACTAGTCAGTATCCTGTGGTCCTGGTGGTAAGCAAGCAAACAGCTGGCACCCCCTTCGGAACTCCACTTTTTGCAAAGTTCTTGTTGATCTTATAAAGCACGACCAGCTGATAATATGACTTTCTAGCAAACAGTAAACATTTTTCCGCAGAAACACCCTGCTGAAAAGTTTAGCAAAAATCAGACAGGGGGCTATCGAATTTATGTGAAAATTATCAATGGAAAGGAAGCAGGAAGGGAGACCTAAGTCAGTCTGATTAGTGTCAAAATTGTGTTGTATTCTCTGCTCTCATGGAGTTAAATTTTCTATTTTTTGTTTGGTTAGCTTTTGCATCTATAGGAAATAAAAAACTGGGGTATTAAAGATTATATTATTTTATTAACCAGGCATTGATATAATGCAGAACAACCTACAGATCTTGAGACAATAGAGAGGAACTTGATGACAATGTATCTGGACTCCGGATCTACCTCCTCTGTCGGGCAGAGAATTGGCACCTGGGAACTTGATTGTCATCTGGGCTAATACTGGTAGCTAAGTAAAGAGACGGGAAATAAAATTGACAAGCTGAGTTCAGTTTCCAGGTTTGCATTCATGGGTAAATTTTGAGATTCTTTTTCTGTGCTGGAGGTGGAGGCTGCTCCATTTCGTGTATGTCTGACCTCAAAAGGGTTGTAGCACTTTGGAGTTCAGTTGACAACTCCTAGCTTGTTCTATTTGATTCTCCCCTCTGCTCCTGGGTGACTTCATGGCCACTTGTCTGAAGACAGAAAAACCTGGCCCTCACATAGGTCTACTCTGGATGAGTGTTACCCCAAGAAGTAAATATTTAAAAGTAACTCCCCACCGTCCTTTTTCCTCTACAAGTATCATGTGTTCATTGTAGAACAGCTAGAAAATACAAGAAAAAACAGGAATATGTTCACACCTTCCTCAGTTTTGTGTCCTCTTAGTCAGTGACCCCAGAGAAAACCAATATTCATATTTCTATTTTTATAGATTAGTTTTGCCTATTGTTGATGGTTATATGGGTTGGAATTATATAGTGCATACTCTGTTTTATCAGTTTTCTCTTGTTCAACATTGTTTCTGTGAACAGCATTTTTTGTGTATTAATGGTCTGTTCTCTTCCATTGCTGTGTAGCATTCTGTTGTATAAGCATTCTGCATTTGTTAGACTTTATTACTCATTCTGCCAAAAAATTGTCCAAACTTACTAACATGGAATCATTCTATCTATATGTAGTTTTTTGACTTTTACAATAACTTCTTTGGGACTGTCATTTCTTATTATTAAACGTATCATGTTTTACTGATTTTTTTTTTTATGGCTGTCCAGATGTATTCATTGTGTATAAAATTATTCCAGTTTGTCTTAATTGTTGGGCACTTACATTGTTTCCAGTTATTTATTCTTATATATAATGATATAACGAATCTCCTGATAAGCTGGTTTAAGCCCTTATCTAAGAGAAGTAGATTTTGTGGGTCCAAGGGCTTTGTTTCAGGCCTTCATTAGGTATTGCTAAACTGAAGCAGGCATTCCTAAGCTTCCCAGAAAATTCCTCAGGGGCATGGCAGTTGGAAATGTTGTATAGACCTATTCTTAAAATGGGGTCACAAACAGCTATGCAATACATTTGGCCCAGTGCAAAATGAGAATGCAGAGCCCCTTGTTCAAAATGATTAAGAATTTCAAGATGGTGACAGTATTCAACCAAGTATGTGGCCCTTCTAAATGCTGAGCCTTGGGTGCCCACATAGGTCACACACCCATGAAGCCAGCCGTGAGTGGGATGCATGCACTGGTGGGTCTGATATCCCAAGACCAGCCTCCAATTGGGCCGGTTCACAAACCATTTATATTTTGAAGCTTTGCCCATCCACTCAGGATACCAGTGAGCTTTCACTGAATAGACAATTGTCTAGGTGATACGATTGTGGGAAGGCACATGGGATCTGAGGTTAACTGTGTGGATTCAAATAGTAACTCTGTCACTTATTTTTTTCTTTTAAAAAAATTTTTTTCTTATCTTTTTTCTTTTTTGTTTTTGCTACGATCCACCTACCATAAAAGCTACCACATATTTTTGTGTGACTGCAAGCAAGTTTGTCTCTTTGAACCTCAGTTTTTTCATCTGTAAATTGGGGTTAATATTACCTACCTCATAAGATGGTTGTGAGAATTAACTGAAATGTATGGATATAATAAACTTAATACAGTGCTTTACCACAATAGGCTATTAAAAAGTATTAACTAGTATTGTTGATGATCAATTCTTAAGTTCCATGTTTTAAGAGACAGAGCCAGACTGCCCTAAAATATAAACCTGTATTAAGCGGCTGGGCTTCTGAGATTCTACCATTTGATTTATTCCTTAGTGTTACGGCATTTGCTCGGCCCTGCTGATGCTCATTATTAATGATTTAGGTAACAACCTATTGGTTCCTGGGATGGGTTAGCAGAGCAGCTCAGAGGGAAAGTGCTCTAGGAGAGGAGGTCAGAGAGGGACGGCAGGACGTTTGGTCTTACAGGGCTGTTGTGCAGTGTGGGGTAGCAGGGTGGGAGAGGAGGCTGAAAGGATGGGAGGCTTCTGCTTCAAGCACTTTGAATGCTAGGAAGGGGCTGGGGAGGGCTCGTTGCCAAGTGATTTATGGTGTTTGTGTGCCACCTAGAATATGAAGGACAAGGCGTTTGGAGTTCACTGAGGGGGATTTGCACTGTGAGCATTTAACTCTCAGCCACTGTGCTTGTCTTCCTGTAGATGGGAATGATAATGGTGGTGGTAGTAGAATAGAATAGCATTATTGCTAGTGTTAATATTATTAACAAAGATTTGTTGAGTGCTTACACATATAATACCTTGAGTGCTTTGAGCATGTTACCTTATTCAACTTTGGGACCACTCATGAAATAGATATTATTAACCCCATTTTACAGAGGAGATGGAGCTTCACAGAGCTTCAGGAATTTAGCTATGTGGGTGGGTAGGCAAGATGAGATGAAACCTGAATCTAAATGGTTGGAATCTGGGAACCACACCCTTAATTCCTGTTTTATAGCCATATATTGTGTCTGTGTGCACTACACACACACACACACACACACACACACATATAATATATAAGTATGAATGTATATATTAAGCCTGGAAACTGCATAGCATTTATTGTGAGCCCTGTAAATTGCATTGGTTTTGTGAAACAGCACGCGAGAGACTACATATCCTGGCGTCGTGGAGCAGAGCCGGGCAGTCTCCACAGCAGTGTTGGACTCAGGGAGTGAGTGGGCCGTCTGACCTGAAGACACGGCATTTCCTTTGGGGTACCCCTCTTTCTGTGTGGTTGCAGGAAAATGCCAAAAACTCCATGATTAGAACTTAGATGTCATCACAACAGGAGTATCTGTGGAACCTTTTTTCCCCTTCAAAGACACTTTAATTAGATTCCCATCATGAAAACAATTAGGTAAGATTTGTGGTACCTAACCAGTCAATAATTCAAGGACAGGATCTCATTAAGAGCTTTTGCTTTCCCGGAAACTGCTGTTTTGAGGTTTCAGAGCTGGTGGCTGCGTGCTCTGGGGATTAATTCCTGATCTATATTTCCCCTGAACTTTTTTATTTTCCCCAATCCAGAGGAAAACAAATTTTTAAATGACTGATTATATAAACTACCCTTCTTTTTCACAAAAGCGTTTCAAGATTCGAGTTGTGCTTTCTCTGTCATTATTCCGTTGTGCTCTATGTTGAATTATATCCTTAGAGTGGGCAAAGCAATGATGTGACTCAGATACATGCACTGCTTAGGTGAGTGAGCCCCACTCTCAGACTCTATGGGTGGCTTATCCCTCAGCCAGGTGAAGGCTGCCCCCTACTGACCTGAGTCATTGGAACTCTTGACAGAAGTATTGAGATGTACTATAAATTTCTCCGTTTCTTTTCCTTCCCCCTTCCTCTTCTTCGTCTCTTTTGCTTCTTATCCCCCTCTTTCTCTCCATCTTTTCCTTCCTAAATGCGTTATTAATTTCCTACCACTTGCTAGTCATTGCAATTGGAATTGAGGATGCAATGAGGAAAAAACAGATACAACCATTTACAAAAACATTTGGTATTATCTGTTGAAACTATGCATGTCCTATGGCCCAGATAATTGACTGCTAGATACTCTAGAGACACTCATGCACATATGTCTCTGGATGCATTATAAATATTTTTATAACAGCACTGTTGATAATAGCTTTAAACTGAGTCCATTCAAAATGTCATGTTCGGTAGAGTAGATAAGTGATTTGAAGTGTTTTTAGTCAGTAGAACACTATGCAGAAATGAAAACGAACAAAAAACAGCTACATGCAACAATATGGATGAGTTTCAAATATAAAACTGAGCATGTGGGACATTATTCTCTGTGCCCTAGTAAACAGTCAGTGCACGATCATTGTGTGCTTAGGAAGGTGATTTGGGGCAGTATGGAGTACAGGGAGTCCGTGCTACACACAAGGACCCCATGGGGAGGCAGCTGCAATGAGAGAGAGAAAATGCCACGTTAAACCCAGGCAGTAGCAGCACCAACGGAGAGAGTGACATGGATTGTTGAGGGACATTAAAAATAAAATAAACACAATCTGGTGACTGATTAGATGTTTCGATTGATTTTAGAGAGGCAACCGTTTAACATGCTGCCGAGATTTCTGATCTCATGGACTAGAAGGATGGTTGTGTTATTCACTGAGATCAGAGGAGCACTAGGGTTTTGAGGTGATAGATAATGAATCTTCGTGACATCAAGCGATATGACCTTGGAAAAATTATTTAACTTCTCTCTACCACAGTTTCTTCATGTATAAAAGAGAGAAAATAATTTTCAAGGCATAAAAACCTCAGTGATAATACAGTGTGTGATACATAACACACACTGCTACTATACAGTTTTTCGAGCAGTAAGTATGACCCTGAGTACATGATATCATAAATGCAATGCAGTCCTTTCTTTAGGCTTTTTGGAGATGAAAGACAGGTGTAGGAAAACTTGAATCATCCTATTGTCTTGAGTGAAACACCATACATTTTAAGTGCAGGGTGGGGAGAAAGTCTTAGGACAAAAGGCATGAAGAGCTGAGATTATATTATATATCATGGGAAAAGGAAAGCCAAGAGGTGATGTAATGAGACGTTAAGTGAAGGGCAAGCTAAAAATTAGAATGTGCTTTTGCTGAAAATGGTTTAAAAGGCACAGATCCTTTTTATAATACATCTTATTCATATACAAGTGATACTTATTTTTTTGGTGATTTGTAAGCCACTAAAAAGAAGAACAAAGTAAATAAATAGCACCTATAAGTCTCATGCCCAGAGATTCTGTTGTTAACATTTTTCAGCTCTGTCCATTCACCCACCTGGCCCTCTATCCATCAGTTTTTTCTTTTCTTTTTAAAAATAGAGCTGAAATTAAACTGTATATTGTTGTGCAAACTGCTGTGTTTTGCACAGGACCTTAAATGGAGACTAATCCTAGTGTGAGGGATTTAGGTTAGCTATGTGTAGTAAGAAGAAAATGTCTGATGTGCTTTGTCAATGAGTTATTGAGGGAGAGTGCAGTATTTTCTTTTCTGGCAGTCTTAAAATCTAATAGGATAAACTCGTTGATGGTGAGGGCATGACCCTGCTTTACTGCCCTGTTATTCTCTGATATCTGGACAAACCCTGAAAGTGCTTTTCTGAGGACTTATTTCTCCCAGAAGTGGCAGAAAGAAATATTGGTTAGAATAGGATGCGAGAGAGACTTTTATTAATCCCTCACCTACACTTGCCTCGAGGACTGGGGACTGAAGAGTGAGTGCATCTCTCCCAAGAGTGTGAGACTGCTCAACTTTTCATTTTTAAATATTAAAATCACTGTAAAATTCTACTCTGACTAATCCAGAATAAAGACGGAAAAGATTAGTGTCACTGGGATATAGTTTTACATGAGCAAATCGTTTTAAATAGGCTTAAATCTAAGAGGTGGAAGCTGCTTAGACTGAAGGTATTTATGCCAGATTGGATGGGATAAGTCGTGTGTGTGTGTGTGTGTGTGTGTGTGTGTGTGTGTGTGTGTGTATAAGAGAGGGAGAGGAAAAGGAAGGAGGGAGGGAGAGGGAGAGGGGAATTCTGAAGGTTTCCTTATGTGCAGTTTGTTTGATCCAGTATTTTCTCAGTTTTTTTTTTTTTGTTTCAGCGCGTATGCTCACATATCAATGCATACACACATGTAAATATATATACAAGAGACTTGGTTGCCATCCCTTTTCCATAGAGATGTAAGAAGGCTGGAAAAATGTTTTCTTTTGTGAATATTTCTGATTGCAAAGAAATTAAATTCATTCATTCATTTAACAAATGCTCATTGAAGTCATTGCGTGTAAACACTGTGCTGAAAATGGGGATAGGAGGTTAAAAGCATCGAGGAGTCGCCACAAGCCTTTTAATCAGCGGTGCACCTGTAACTGTAAATCTGTACCTGACACTTGCTGTCCTTGGAAGAGAAGCCCCTTTTACTCTCAGGATAAAGTCTAAACTGCTCATCCCGAGACCATTTGCAATCCTGCCTCCATTTATCCTTTCAGCCTCATCTCCTCTCATCTATCACACCCACCTTATGCTCCAGTCATTCCTATGGGAGGAATTTATCAAGCCCCTTAGCATGTCCTGGGTGTTTTCAGGTAACTTATGCCTCATCAGATATCTCTATTCCTTCATGCCTCCTTGCCTGGATCCTTGTGATTTTCCTCTGATACAATGCTTTGCCTCCATTTGCTGGCATTCTCCCACTTGTCTGTTTGTCTTGTCCACTAGTCAGTGAGATCCTGGAGGACACAGACCATCTTCTCTGTGGGCCTCTAGCACTCAGTAGGGTGCTTTGCATATAGTAGCCATGCAGTGTTTTGAACAAATGAATGAATGAAACTAAGTTAAGTGTAATCCAAACCTCTAGTGGTCATGAACTCCCTCAGCTTTTGTTTATCTCAGAAAGTCTAAATTTCTCTCATTTTTGAAGGATAGTTTTGCCAGGTATAGTATTCTTGGTTTGTAGTTTTTGGTTTCTTTCTTTTTTTCCTTTTTTCTTTCAGCATTTTGAACATATCATTTCATTCCCTTCTGGCCTGCGAAGTTTCTGCTGAGAAATCTACTGAAAATTTTATGAGCTCCCTTTTATGTGATGAGTTGCTTTTCTCTTGCTGTTTTCAAGATTCTCTCTTTGTGACTTTTAATGGTTTGATTATAATGTGTCTTGGTGTGAGTCTCTTTGGATTTATGTTAGTTGAAGTTCATTGAGCTTCTTAAATTTGTATGCCCATTTTCTTCCTCAAATCTGGGCATTTTGCAGCCATTCTTCTTCACAAAAGCACTCTGCCCCTTTCTAGTTCTTTTCTTTCTGAGACTTCCATAATGTGTATATTGATTTAATTGATGATATTCCAAAAGTCCCTCAGGTTCTCTTCACTTTTTTAAAATTCTATTCTCCTTTTGTTTCTCTGACTCAATAATTTCAAATGACCTATCTTTAAGGTTATTTGCTGATTTTTTTCTTCTGCCTGATCAGGTCTGCTGTTGAACCTCTCTAGTGAATTTTTCCAATTCATTATTTGTATTCTTCAACTCTTAAATTTTTGTTTGGTTCTCTTTTTTACAGTTTCTCTTTGTTGGTATTTTCATTTTAGTCATGCATTGTTTCCCTGATTTCATTTAGTTGTCTGTCTGCATTCTCTTTTAATTCATTGAGCATTTTTAAGATGGTTATTTCAAATTCTTTGTCAGGTAATTCATAGATCTCTGTTTCTTTAGGGTTGGTTTCTAGGAATTTATTTTGTTTCTTTGAGCCATATTTCTTTGTTTCTATGTATGCCTTGTGATTTTTTTGTTGTGATTTGGGCATATGAAAAAACAGACACCTCTCCCAGTCTTTATGGGCTGCTTTTATATAGGGGAAGACCTTCACCAATCATGCCTGCTAGAGATTCTGGGGGCCTCAAACTTTTCCCAGAGATGTGTTTTCTCTGGGCGTGTGTGTAATTTCCCAGTTAAAGAGATCTGCCCTTGTTCTGAAGAGCCCATAATCTCTTGTTCCCCTGGGTGTCAGTCAGAGGTACTTCGGATTCTTTCAGTGCTGTAGCAAGCTGCTATGCTTACTTTTGAAAATATACTGACTGCCATTTCCTTAAGCATTCTGAGTCACGCCCTTGGGCAGCTGCTTATAAAGCGAGACTGTTGGATGTACATTTATCTCTTCTCTGACCCTTCTGAGGGAGAAGTCAGGAATTGGGAGTTTTTCCTAATTATGCTGCTCTGTGCTGGGTGGGAGGGGGCTACCATGGGTAGAGCACAAACTTTCTTACCTGCTTTGATGTGGCTCTCCTGGGCTTTGCACTTGCCTGGGGTATTAAGTCATTGTCTCTGTCGGGGAACAAGGACTTCGCGCTTCCTATTCAGCCATCTTGTATCACTCCCAAGTGTAATCCAAATCTCTATATTGAGAAATGGGGATAATTAATATTGATATAACTTTGATAATTAAAATTGGTAGAGATGATGGCACATCTGTTCTCTCTCAGTCCCCTCTCCAGGCAAGGGTTAAAGAAGTCATTCCAGATTTCTGGCTTTCCAGTCTTGTCTCTGTTTGTCTGTCTCTCTTTAGTAATAGTGTCTAACGTTTAATAAACGCTTATGTGTCAGGAACTCTTCATATTCCTGTATGTATTCACTCATTTACTTGTCACAATAGTTGTAAAAGGAAGGTATGATGATTATTCCCATTATACGTGTGAGGAAACTGAGTTACAGAGAATCTAAATAATTTACCCAAAGTCATTCTGTTGATATCTCAATTTTAAAAAGACATTTTGCAGCATGAAATGAATATTCTTTAATTTGTATAAGACTGTTGTTTAGAATATATATTCTATGAGACTTCTTTTAACAATCTTTCCCTGTAGTAGCCAATTATTGAATTATTATGTATATTATTTTGTGTTAATTATAAGTGGTAATTATGCTGCTGGAAATGTCTGCAGTTTACATATCCAAGTGTAGAAGACATCAAGGATGTGTTTGTTTTTGTTTTTTTCAGGACAGAGTTCATTCAAAGGGGCAGGATTTCAATCACAGGAGTTGGATTTCTCAACTACATTTTAGAAACCTTTGCCAGCACATTCTTAAGACAGGGAGCCCAGAAGGTAAACTTGTTTTTGCTTTTAAACAACATTAGTTTTAAGAAACAATGAGAGTTCCAATAGGGTTATTGAATAAAGCTCATGAATAGACATAACAATAAAAAATATTGTTAATATATAAATATATGCAAAAATAATTACCCTTAATAATTATTACATAAATCCAAATCAAAATAAAACCAATGTGCCATTTATGGCTCATTAAATTAAAAATATGCCAATGAAGTATATGTGAAAATATGGAGCATACTTATAGTCTAATTAAGGGAAATGATAGAATGAATAATTATAGTTACAGTATGTACAGTATAATGACAACTATTTAATAAAAATAATAATAGCTAATATTTATTGAGTGCTTACTATGTGCAACTGATTGTTAAAAGAATTTTTATTATCTCATTTAATCCACACAAACCTTTGAAATATCTGTTATTGTTGTCCTGATATTATAGATGAGGAAAATACAGAGACTCCAAATGTCCATTCTTGTAGTTTTCAAACTCTATACTTAAGGGAGCTAAGCCTTCCATTAAGGTGATTCAGAGGCCGCGTTGGATCTGTGTACCCTGTTTTAAGTAGAGCTGTTCCATTTTTAATCTGTTTTCTGTGGTATTACATATGACATTTCTATATCCTATTTTCTTGCCTTCATAGCATTATTGTTTAAAACTTCTTAGTTGGATGTGGTGGCATGTGCCTATAATCCCAGCTACTTGGAAGGCTGAGGCAGGAGGATCGCTTCGGCCCAGGAGTTCAAGTCCAGCCAGCCTGGGCAGCATAGGGAGACCCTGTCTCAAAAAACAAACAAACAAACAAACAAAAAAACCAAATTAAACAAAACTTCTTTAGGGCCAAGCCCATTCCTTATGCATCTTTATATGCCTATTGCAGTGCTGAGAATAGAACATTGCACCGAAGTCTCCAAAGTGTTTTGTTATTATTATTGTTATTGTGATGATAACCAGACTCACTTATTTCCAGAGTTTATTCAGGACTTCTGTATATGTTATCTCATTTTGTTTTGTGGGTTGGAATTAATGACTTGTTTCAAGAACTATTGTTATGACTCCCAGAGATTTCAGGATGATGGATCCTTGTTTTTATTTTTGCAAGTCTAGGTTTAAGAATGAATCTGGGCCAGGAAGTGTTAGTCTGGGAGGTTGAGGGTGATGGACGAATATTCGGTACTGTTCTATATGCCACAGATATATTGTCGAGATTGTGATATGTTCTTGGCCCAGTTTAGGTGGTTCCTGGCACATATTCAGATTGGTCCAGCCTATTTAAACCTGGGCTTGAAGGAAGATAGTCTAACTTCTAGAAAGTCTGATGTCATCTTTAACTCAATCAGACATGATTGCATGTTTTTCTGCTATATTGCAATATATGCCTTTGTAAAATCCCCATGTTCTGTAAAATTGCAGTCTAAAAATAGTGGGGCTGATGAGCAAAATAATTTCATTGCCATGTCCCTGACTGAGTTGACTTCTTATACATCCTTTAAAACCTGCATCACAAAATAATTGAGTATAATTTTCTGTATTACAGGTATATTAATCAGAAGAATGAAATTCTTTTTTGGGAGGGATACAATTTAGCTGAATTAGGGTTCAAAGTTAGTGTTTCCTATCATCAAATTGATTACAAATGTTCTTTATAAAAATCACTCTTGTGGGCCACATAAAAACAGGATTTGGGCTGGATTCGGCCTGTGGGCTATAGTTTACCAGCCCCGGCTTTAGATAAATGTTGTTTGATTAACCCAAGTGGGTCTGTATTTGATGTATCAATCTGAAACTATTGAAGACTTTCAATTGCACAGTGGTTGTGTACATTTTCATCCTGTGAAATGCATAAAGGGAACACTTCATCCCCATTTTATTAATGGGAAATGACTTGAAAAGGTAAGTACACCCAACATGTGGTAACTGCTTTCTCACCTTCCTTCCTCTTACAAATATATATCGAGCATCTGCTTTGCTCTGGGCACGGTGCTAAGTGTGGGCTAAATGGAGTTATTCAAGGTCACAGAACTAGCACAGGGTGGAGTCTGGACTCAAATCTCCATCTTTCATCAATAAGACGTACCACTTGCCATTGTACTGTGCAGCCCTCAGGTGAATGAAGCAGAATCCTTGCCTACCCAGCACCATGAACTTCACAGATACTGTTGTGTATTAGATGGATTTGTGTTGCGGTCTTACTCCCCTTGTATTGTTAGGACTCTTTGGTTGTGAGTAACAGAAACCACTTTAGGCTAGCTCATTGCAAGGGTGCAAGGGTGGTGAAGCTGGCAGGCTTCAGAAAGGACTGCCCTGGAACTGAAGGCTGCTGGGAACCCAGGTGGCATTCCTTCTTCAACTCTTGTCTGTAAAATCATGTGTCTTTTATTCTTCTCTTTCTCTGTGGTCTGGTTTGCTCTGCTCCCCAGAGTGTATAGAGGGATGTGGGCCTCCACTGTCAAAGTGCACATGTTGTGTAGAATTCTGGCGAACACAAAGCCTGGCTGCTTATTTCTTTTCTTCCTAAATTGTTTGAGAGTCTTCCAAAGACTCTTGTTAGCTTTCCATAGGTCAAGCACCACCAGGGAGGTGCAAGTCAGGCTGTAGAAATGTGGCTCATCCCCCGTGATGACCGTGTGGATCAGGGTTGGGGGAACTTCTCAGAGAAAGGGGTGGTGGGTGGGGTAAATACTCCCAAAGGTTTCTGGCATGGTCTCAGAGTCGATTCTGTTCCTTGATGGCAGAGTGGGGGTTTATTAATCTTAATCCTGATCCCACCCCAACCGTAGCACCTTGGTCAGGATGTTTATGTACAAACGAGTAGAAAGGAAATAGAATGCACAGTGAGCTTCACTATTGGTTTCTGATGAGTATTATGCAGAAATAATTAGGTGACTTTAACTTTTTAAAGTGATAAACTCAAATGATTCCTCTTTATTCTCACTCATTTATTATGCTCAGAAGTAAGAGTATATTTTTCCTGATAGCTTTTGCCTTTTCTGACTTTACTTTTTCTTTTTGAAGAGGCCAGGTTTAATTAGCTTTTCAATTTTAGGAGCTGATTATGCTTTTACCCAAGTGGTCATGTTTTCCGGTATCAGCCTGACTTCCCAGTAAGCCTTCCCAGCTGAGCCTCACACGTGGCTTCTGGGAAGCCACCAGAGAGTGTTTAGATGACTTTATTTTCACTGCAGGACTTTATCCCTGAGTCTGTTTAGTAGTGGTAAGGTAAGGATCTGATATCTATTTTTTTGCTAGAAAAAGCAAAACTAGGTGCTCACGAACCTCACATCTCTGTGTTTGTAAATTAAAAATTGGCTCTGGAGATGGATCCGCAGCCGAGGTCATGTGTGTTTCTGAGCCTCTGGGGGCCTGTTCAATTGCTTCTTTCTCCTCCCTTCAGCCCTCTGAGGCAACTTGCAATTTGGGGGCCTTTCTGACACAAATACGGACGTTCCACACACCAATCGGACCCCACTTTCCTTTTTGAGTGGCAGTCTGTGGGTGGGAGAGTGGGGTTCCCTCTGGTGGTGCCGTCGGCTCGTGTACCTGAAATAGAAGCCGTTCCAAACCCACAGCTGAGCTCGCTCTCATCGCCCTTGGGAGCTAGTACAAGTCACTCTGCCCCTCTGATCCCAAGTTTCTTTGTCTGCGAAAGGAGGATTTTAGTGCGTTCTCACAGATACGTGTGAAAACTGTGTTTGAAAGCTTTCTGTAAATTGAAGAGCACAGGTCAAATGTACAAAACGTGTTCTCTGTTTTTTTTTTATTTTTTTTATTTCAGCATATTATGGGGGTACAGATGTTTAGGTTACGTATGTTGCCCTTGCCCCTTCCTCCTCCTCTAAGTCCGAGTTTCAAATATGTCCATTCTTCGGGTGATGTGCATTGCACTCTTTGTGTCTGCATATACCCGTCCCCTCTTCCCTCCTCCCCCCTCCCCCCTCCCCCCTGCCCAACATCCAACAGATGTTATTCTTATATGTGCACTTATGTGTTGATCAGTTAATACCAATTTGATGGTGAGTACATGTGGTGCTTGTCTTTCCATTCTTGGGATACCTCACTTAGTAGAATGAATTCCAGCTCTATCCAGGAGTATACAAGAGGTGCTATATCACCATTGTTTCTTAAAGCTGTTTTTAAGAATTAAAAATGATAATCATCATAATAACACACTTCTTTAGCACACTTTCTTTTCATGGTTAGATGTATTTTTTCCCTCAAACTCATGTGAACACATTCAGTCCAGGCAACTAGATTTTAAACTCAGAAGTTCAACTCCACCAGAACTTCTGGGGTGTCAGCTGTGTGCCAGGCATCGAGTAGGATGCTGGAGACACAAGTAAGAGTAAGACGTAAGTCACAAGATAGAGACTGTGCGTGAAGCAGCTTTACTTCTGGGACATCTGGCTCAGGGTGAAAAGCATGACAGACAATGAATAAACATCTGCTCAGGATGAAAATTTATTGAGCCCTGCTTGGTGTTCAGTGCCAGCACTGCGATCAGTGCTGAGAAGGGTATTAAAATAACAACTATGCTTACAAGAGCTTAGTAGATGCCAAGCACCGTGCTTGGCATGCGTTACCTTATCTGCTTTTCTGAATAATACGATGAGACAGGAGTCGTTATTCCCATTTTTTGCATGGGGAAACTGAGGTCTCAAGTGGCGAGACAGTTTTCTCAAGGTCACAGAATTAGTAAGTGGTGAACCTGGGATTCGAACCTGAGCTTGTCTGACTCCAGCGTGTTCTTGATCACTACACCACGGTGCTGCATCAGTGATCTCTGCACTTCCAACTGCGTGCGTGGGGCAAGATGTATGTGCTTGATAGAACCAGAGTGAGGTGCTGTGGTGTGTGCAGTGAGGATGGAGGAATGCAAGAACGAGGAACTCAGTTACAGTGGAAGAACTTGGAACAGGCCAGAGGAATCATGCTACTTGAAAGCGCTTTGAGTGGCTAGCGAATGTCCCCTTCCGTTCAGAATCCCCCACCCTGTCATCCAGACTACAGCCTAAATTCCAGAGTGCCACGCAGGTTGAGGGTGTATTTAGCTGGCATTTCTACCATAATGACATATCCTTTTTTTCTACTTTCCCATGTAACACAGATTTATTGTGCTATTTTTTAAAAAAACATGTCATTATATGAAAATAGAATATTAAAAATTTTTAATGTTGTGAAATATACACAACAACATCAAGTTTACCTTTTTAAGAGGTAACCTTTCCATTGGTGTTAGTACATTCACATTGCTGTGCAATCATCACCACCATCTGTCTCTAGAACTTTATTCAATCTTTCCAAACAGGAACTCCATAGCCATTAAACGATGACTCCCCATCCCACTCACCTCCCTGCCCCTGGAAGCCACCATTCTACTTTTGGTATCTGTGAGTTTGACTTGTTTTAGGCATTTCATGTCAGTGGAATCATACAGTATTTGTCTGTTTGTGACTGCCTTATTTCACTTAGCATATGTTTTTAGGGTTGATCTATATTATAGCGTGTGTCTGACTTCCCTTCCTTTTTAAGGGTGAATCCTATTTCATTGCAGGTATATATCATATTTTGTTTTTCTAGTCATCCATTGGTGGATACTTGAGTAGCTTTTGCCTTTTTGCTATTGTGAGTAATGTTGCTATGAACATGGATATATAAATATCTGTTTGAGTTCCTGCTTTTCATTCTTTTGGGTGTATACCCAGAAGTGGAATTGCTGAATTATATGGTAATTATATGTTTAATATTTTGAGGAACCACTTAAGTATTTTTGTTCTTTTTAAATTTATTTTGTATTTTTAATTGACCATAATTTTATCTATTTATGGGGCGCAATGTGATGTTTTGACATATGTATACAACACGGAATGACTAAATCAGACTTATTAACATATCCATTACCTCACATACTTATTTTTTGTTGTGAGAACATTTGAAATTTACTCTCTTGGTAATTTTGAAATTTATAAAACGATGATTACACAATAGATCTCAAAAGCTTATTCCTCCTGTCTAACTGACAGACATCTCCCTATGCTCCTCCTCTACCCCCTGCCTCTGATAACCACCTTTCTACTCTCTACTTATATGAGTTTGACTTTTTTAGATTCCACATATAAGTGAGAGCGTACAGTATTTGTCTTTCTGTGCCTGGCTCATTTCACTTAGCACGGTGTCCTCCAGGTTCATCCATGTTGTCACAAATGACAGATTTCCTTCTTTTTAAGGCTGAGTAGTATTCTATTTTGTGTATACACTACATTTTCTTCATCCAGTGATCTGTGGTTGGACACTTAGGTTGACTCTGTATCTTGGCTATTGCGAATAATGCTGCAGTGACCATGGGAGTGCAGGTATCTCTTCGACATACCGATTTAAAATCCTCTGGATGTACACTTAGAAGTGGGATTGCTGGATCATAGGGTTCTATTTTTAGGTTTTTGAGGAACCTCCATACTGTTACCCATAATGACTGTACTAATTTACATTTCTACCAACAGTATACAAAGGCTTCTTTTTCTCTGCTTTCTCTCCAACACTTATCTTTCATCTTTTTGATAACAGCCATTGTAATAAGTGTGAGGTGATATCTCATTGTGGTTTTAATTTGCATTTCCCTAATGATTAGTGATGTTGAGAATTTTTTTATATCCTGTTGGCCATTTGTATGTCTTCTTTTGAGAAATAACTATTTATGTCCTTTGCCTATTTTTAAAATGAGTTGTTTTCTGTCTTTGGAGTTGTTTGAGTTTCTTATATATTTTGGATATTAATCCCTTATCAGATGTATGGCTTGCAAATATTTTCTCCCAGTCCACAGCTTGTCTCATCACTCTGTTAATTGTTTCCTTTGCCATGCAGAAGCTTTTTAGTTTGATGCAATCCCATTTGTCCGTTTTTGCATTTGGGGTCAAATCTAGAAATTCATTGCCCAGACCAATATCATGGAGCTTTTCCTCTACATTTTCTTCTAGTAGTTTTACAGTTTTAGGTCTATGTTTAAGTCTTTAATCCATTTTGTGTTGATTTTTGTATATGGTGTGAGATAGGGGTCCAGTTACATTCTTCTATATGTGAATATCCACTTTTTCCAGCACCATTTATCGAAGAAACTTTTTTTCCCCATTGTTTGGTCTTACCAACTGTGTTGCAAATCAATTGACTGTAAATGCCTAGGTTCGTGTCTGGGCTCTCTATTCTGTTCCATTTGTTGATGTGTCTGTTTTTATGCCAGTACCATGCTGTTTTGGTTACTATAGCTTTGTAATATATTTTGAACTCAGGTAGTGTGATGACTCCAGCTTTGGTTATTTGCTTGTTTTTTGCTCAAGATTGCTTTAGCTGTTTAAGGTTTATTGTGGTTCCATGTGAATTTTAGGCTTTTTTTTTCTATTTCTGTGAAAAATTACATTGGAATTTTGATAGGGATTATATTGAATGTGTACATCACTTTGGGTAGTGTAGACATTTTAACTATTAATTATTTCAAACCATGAACATAGGATAGCATTCCATTTATTTGGGTCTTCAATTTTTTCATCAATGTTTTATACTTTTTAATGTAGAGATCTTATGCCTTCTTTGTTAAATTTATTCCTAAACATATATATCTATTGCTATTGTAAATGGGATTGTTTTCTTGATTTCTTTTTTGGCTATTTTGTTGCTACTGTATAGAAATGCTACTGATTTTTGTATGTTGATTTTGTATCCTGCAAATTTACTGAATTCGTTTACCAGTTCTAGCAGTTTTTTAATGGAGTCTTTAGGGTTTTAGATATATAAGCTCATGTTGTCAGCAGATTTTACTTCTCTTTTTATTTGGATGCCTTTTATTTCTTTCCCTTGCCTAATTGCTCTGGATAGGACTTTCAGTACTCTGTTGAATAGAAGTGGCGAGACTGAGCAACTTTTTTTGAGGTGGCTGTCTATGTGCGTGACAGCAATGGACTGTACCATTACTGTGTATTTTTCTCAAGTCTGTAGAGAAGAGGGAGTGCTATATTTACTACACTCTCAGCCATTGAACACTAGTAAGCGTACCATCAAGGATGTTCCTCAATCTGAGAGGCATTCACTCATCCCTTGACTCTCCCATAGTCTCTGTCTCTCAGCCGTGATTTCATGTTCTTGTGGACAGTTTTGACTCATGATGGCCAACAGAAGAGATGTCAGAAGTGCCAAAAACATGCTAAGGATTAGTACTTACTTACCTCAAAGGCAGGCTAAATATGTAGTTTAATGTGACTTGAGGTAAGCAAATATATTCAAAAAACAGATCAAGGAAACAAAGAGAAAGGTCTGAAGGAAAATAGGAATTGGTGGAAGGCTGGGACACATGAAAAGCTTCATACACATTTCCCCAGCCTCAGGGAATTGCCAACCACTGTGTGAAGCACAGCTGGAAGGAACCCAGGCCAGAATTAACTCATAACCTCAGACCTCAGGAATCTGAAGAGAAGAAAACAGGGATCACCAGTGCTCCCTGGGGTGGGACGGATCTGCAGGTGCTCCCCAGTTCTGAGGGATTCCCTTAGGTCAGTGTTTCTCAACCTTTTTTCCCCATTTTCATTCCCTGAAGGAGCCTTTTTAGACTTTTTTTTTCCCTAATTGCTCTCCTCACCATGAAATTTTAATATCATAGATATACTGATGATCTATGTACTGTATTATGTCCTTGATTTACATATAGAAAGTTGAAGATATTTTTAGCTTCCAAGAACAAATTTTCACCTTTTTTTGATATTGCCTCTGTTGAAACAGCAGAGTGCAGCTATCTTTTGGGGTTTTTGCCTCCACCTCTCCAAATCAAAGCAAAACCAGCTCTACCCTCCAAAAACAAAAACAAATTCAAAATTCCAAACTCAAATCAAAGAACTTTTTCATGAACCTCCACATAGTTGCTTACAAATTCCACAGTTTTTCTGGAGAGGCTCAGGAAGTAATATGGGCAATAGCAATCCTGTTATGCAAGTGTTCTTTTTTTAGCCCAGTTTGTCTGAGTGCTTAGAGAGTACTACAAATGCTGTGGAAATACAGAACTCTCATTATGCAGTCACATAGAGGTGTTTTTTTTTTTTTTTTTTAAGTTTGTGAAATATATTTTCAATGTATGATAAAATAATTTGTTATTTTAGCTACTCTCCTGGCAAGGCCTCATTATTAGTTCCATCATTATTCTTATTGTGTTGATCAGGAAGCTGAAGCAGAGAGAGATTGAATTCAACAGAGTGTGAAATATTTGTCACTGAAACAATGTGGGCAAGTCAAACAATTTGAACATCGCTTTGTAGAAGGTCTGGCCTAGACACGCTACAGCTAAAGAGATCTGAACATGCTGCTTCCTTAGGGTGTGTGCTTGCTATTTTAGCCTTACAAAAATCTATTTTAGTAGTGGAAGATAATTCCATGGGACTGAAGAAAAAAGTGATGATACTATATATGTAGTCCAAATGGGCATTTGAAAAAACCTTGCTACTATTTGGTTGCATCATTCTTGCAAACTAACTGTATTAGTTATTTATTGCTGTGCAACAAATTACTCTAATACCTTTTAGCTTAAAATAATACATATTTATTTTCTTGCTGTTTCTGTGGGTCAGGAGTCTGGGGACAGCTTAGTTGGATCTGCTTTAGGGTTTCACAAGGATATAATCAAGGTGTTGGCTGGGGCTGCAAACTTATCTGAAGGCTCATTGGGGAAGATTCAATGCCAGACTCACTCACATGGTTGCTGATAGGATTCAGCTGACCTCCCCTTGGTTCCTCATCACGTGGGCCTCTCTATAGAGAATTTCATAACATGGCAGCAAGAGAGTGAGAGGGCAAGTGAGTTCTAGCAAGGTGAAATATCAAAATTTTTTTTGGTAACTGACATCCCTTTATTTTTCTGTATTCTACTCATTAGAAGCAAGTCACAGATGTAGCCCATGCTCATGGGAAGGAGATTACATAAGGGCATAAATACCAGAAGGCAGGGGTCACTGGGAGCCATGTCAGAAGCTGCCTGCTATTGACCTAAGCCAATTCGTATGCCAAGTTGTGTGCATAGTGTTAAGTTCTTTTTGGTAAAAATTGGGAATTGATAATTAGTGGTCGATGAGGGTCAGCAGCACGCCTGAAACCTTAATATCAGTTTTTTGAAAAATTTCTGCAACATATACTGGCATTTATTAATCATTATTTACAAATAGGCACAAAATAGTTTGCCTGTTCTATAAGTTTAATAATTAAGTCTCCATCCTTTTGGGTGCTCTAACCAGGAATTTCACCAACAGTTCACTGAAGGCAGAGCAGACAATATTCCAAAGGCAGGATTCGGCTATTTTACAGATCCTGTCAGACATCCACAGTCTTCTGATTCTGTGGTTGGCCATAGGACCATTTAGGCATAAACTGTGGGTGCCATTCCTAAAGTTGGAGGGAGATGGGCTTGTTGGATAGGGACTGACACCCTGATGGTGCAAGGGTGGATGCGTCTTTAGGATTTTGAGCTAATCCCCGTATCTTAAGTCCTATTCATTGAATTAATGATAGTCCATTTCTAATCTCCATTATGCTAGTTAACAAGCCATTGATTTCACCAATGGAAATTCACGGTTCCCATGTTCCTTGTGCTAATTATCAAAGCCTCTTGTGTTTAACTGAAGTTTCTGGTTGCCAATTAGAATGTTTACAGACAACCTTTGGAGTGTGAAGCCCACATTAGGACAACTGACTGTACCTGGTGTATAACTTGAACTAACACACACACTATAATATTATACTGCATGTGCTGAAATATTTTAAAGCAAACTATAGACATCTTAACAACCGTATGCTAATATCACCTCCTGAACCAAAAGCATAGTATATCGTGCCTGTAGAAAAATTATTCAGTATGAAACTAGGTTTTGGCTGTATGTTTAACACAGGAACTGAGTGTGAAACTTTAGAGGAAGGGTACTTGGCCCCTGATCTGGTTTTCTCACTTCCTGGATATCATATTTTACCTTCCGGACCCTCAACTTTTTCTCTCTAAAATGGAGTGATGATCATAGTCCTATTTCATAGGGTTTCTAAAGGATTAAGTAAGGTCACATACATGAAACTTGCCTGGCACATGGTAAAACCTCAGTAATTGTTAGTTTTAAGAGAAATTCTCTGCTAGGAAGTGTATTTTTATAGGTAAACAGCCTTTTAAATACTTACCTGAACAAAAATTTTAGATATACAGTAGTATAGGGCAAGTTTGTGGTGTTTATTTTCAAATTCATCATTTTTAAATTATAAAAGTGTTAAAGATTCATTATCAATTTTTAATTAAAGTACAATGAAAATAAAAATCATTCATAATTCTAATAGTATATGCACATTTGATATTTTGATGTAGATATTTTCATTTATGGACGTATTATGATCATTTTTCTGTGTCGTAACATATTCCTTGGAAACACGATTTTCGATGCCTGCATAATATTCCACTGGCATAATAGCTCTTATTGTTAGTTTCCATTTTTTCACGATTATAAATAATATTGAATAAATCCTTGAATAAAAATACTTGTGCACATTTCTAGTTGCTTCCTGGGTTAAGACCTTTGATGAATATTGCCAAATTTCCTTCCAAAAGAATCCTGCCAATTTATAGTTTCCACCACTAGTTGGTATTAGATATCACCAGTCTTCTTGCCATATGACTTGAATGAATAACTTAACATCTTAGAACTTTCATTTATCTCTAGGAAAGTAGGGCTAATTATTCTCACTTCATGACATTGATGTGAAGAAGAAACAAAGTTGTTAGCTCCTGGTTTCTGATGATTGAAAGTTAATGATTCTGTCATTAACTAGTCGTTTGACCTCAGTCCCCCTTAAGGCTTTTTATATTGTGTTACCCTGGACCAGTTGCTCTGAGATGCTCAATCCCTTACCTGTGAATTAAATGTCCTGTGTACACACATACGTGGGTAGTCACAACCCTAAAAAACAGTAGACATTTCAAAACTCAATAATTTCAAGATAGAGGGAAAGAGCAGATGAAACTGTCTTTCAAAAGAATAAATAAAAGTCACAAGTATGACATAAGAACACCAGTGTAATAGTATGCTGACTATATATTGGAGACTTGCATTTCTTTCAAGATTCTTTATATTACTTGAACCACGTGAAAGAACTGATGAAATATGTTCTCTTTCCAGTTCCAGAGGGTTTATTTCCTAGCTCAAATTTACCTCTGTTGATAATACTTTTTAATCCCACTCTTGAGTGCTTAGATAGATTGACTTAGTTGATATTTATTCATTAGATACCCTGAGAATATTACCCAGGATTCTGATTTTTAACAACTCATTTCTATATCAGGTAAATCATAGTAGCTGCTGTCTTCTTACACACCCCCTCCCCATCAGCTCCGCTCCCACTGTTACCTCTAGGGTGTTAGTCTCATGAAACATAGCTTTGGCAGGGAAAGCAGCTTAGTGAAAATGATATTCTGCAAGCAATACAGTTTTTTGTTCCTTCGACTGAGTTTAAATCAATGCCTTTACTTTGACTGTGAGATCTAGGAATCTAAAATCCTCCCATGGCTCATTCGAATTCATCTGGGTTGTAATAGACTTTGCTCAGTGGTAAAGCTTTCGGGAATTCCTGAATTCTGGGACGTTGTCTTCTATGAAACTGGGCGAAATCTGGGAAGTTAAACTCCTACTTACAGTAAGGGGTTTCCTGAGATCCAGGTGTGTCGGTGTCATTGTATGTGTAGTGACGGGAGAAAGTTGTCTGCACGCAGTGTAGTGAGGAGCCTGCCGACCCAACCAGGAGTCAGGCTCTGGCCCTGTCTTGGCCACTCTTTAATGGCCATGGTGCTTGGACTAGAAAATGATGGATCTTTCTGTAAAGTCAGATTGGACCGGGTAGGTCATTTTCAATTCTGAAATTGTATGACTTTTTAAAAAATCCTCTCCTCCTTTCTTCCAATCTCTACCAAGCTTTTTTTGTCTGACAAGTAGTCTTCAAGCCTGCATAAAAATTTAGTAGTTTAACTAGGGACATTAGAGCATCAGACAATTCATTTAACAGGTAGTTGGTTAAGGGTTGAGGTGGCAATAAAATATTACAAAATAAGAAACATACATTTATAAAATACTAGCTAGGAGAAGGGGTGGTAAGCATGTGGTAGGGTTGTTACGATTTCATTTTATAATTCCATACATGTGAGTTAAATAAACGACATATTACAGACTTGTGGGTCTTTGAGGTATTGGTGCCCAGTAATAGTTATGTTGGCTTATTTTAAATCCATGCCGTCTGTAAACACAGACTATTCTGGAAACCTTGGGGAAGACTGGATATAATAATAACAGCAGCTGTAATTTACTGAGTGTTTACCATGAGCCAAGTACTGCACTGTTTTATGAACATTTAGTCCTTCCAGTAATCCTCCAAAAGAGAGACTGTAGTTATTTCAACTTTTCCATTTTATAAATGAGAAAATAGAGGCACACAAAGGTTAAATTACTTGTACAAGGTCATCAGCCAATAAGTGGAAGAGCTGGAATATGAATCCAGGTGTTCTGACCTCAGAGCCCACCCTCTTCACTGCTGTTTGACTCCCTGCTGTGGAGGACAGAATCCTTTCCCCCAAAGAGCTTAATGAGGAGACAAAACAAATGCATGAACCTGTCTCTATCAGCATTGGGTGTCCGCGTGACCTTGAAGTAGACACTTGGTAGACTATAGAGAAAATGTCCTTGTCTTCATAACATTTAATATGATACTTGCTATCTTAATGTTCCTCTACTCTCTTACCCAACCAGGTATCTTTGGAGATTTGGGAGCTGTGTTCTCCCCACCAATCTATTAGTTTTCTGAGCCTGTTTCTCACTGTGTTGTGCTAAATTCAAAGACAAAGACAATGAGAAAATAGGAATTTGTGGCTGCCATAAATCTTTATGTGCCTCGTATAAACCTAAGGCAGCACAGAATTGAAAGTTGAAGCAGCTCTGGCCAGGCTGCATTGGAATACCAAAAAGAAAAAAAAAAAATAGAGGCCGCATCTGCACATTTTGTGGACTAAGTGCCTTTGAGGTTCAAATCTGTTGTGGATCAAAGGTATCATTACTTGTAATATTGGGCTTGGATTCAGCTAGGCTCTTTGTGTTACATTAAGGCTCTGAGTTTGACCAGAAAGACCAGGAAAATGTCAGTCAGGCATCTCAGCTCAGGGGTTTAGACAGAATTCTGGGTAGAACGACTTGAGTTGGAGAGGTAATTTCATTTCTTAAGGGTACATCCAGTAGTTAAACTGCATTTGTGTGCTTAAGCCCTGCAGCATGCTAATGAAGTGCTCCTTGAGCTCTCTGAGGTGTCCAGTGGTCCGCCTGGAGCATTCTTCCTCCCTTTGCCTATGGTGATTTTTTATACTGACTCCTCACTCTAAGGTAGAATTTCATCTCTTCCCGAAGGACCCCTTTGGTAGGGCTCACCGTTTGTGGGACTTGGGCAGCAGGCAGAGACCCAGGAGGGTGATGGGGAGGAGGCTGCGGTGTCTGCCTGTTGTTAGGGGAAAAGGAAGCATTGGTCTAGTGACTCTAGATTTGTTGGAGTGGTATCTCTTTGTCACTCTCAGTTTTTATTTGAATCCCACTTGCTGTCTCGGATTTGACCCTTTATACCTTGGCCAGCTTTCTTCCTTAGATTTTATCTAAACCTTTTCTGTTTTTCTCTGAATTTCCTTAGCAAAGGAAAATGATGGTTTTTTGAGAATTAAGTATCTCTTCATATTGATTCCCAGTTTAAGTAGAATTTAAAGGATACAGTTAAAAATTTTCTCAATCAGTGGCCTTTGGTGGGGTATAGCTTTTGTTATTTTTAAAAACATGAGCGTTTGTTAAAACCTACTGGTTTTCCTATTATTCTCCAGACTTCTTGCTATGTTGTAATAGTTCAAATTAAAAAAAAATACTATACTCCTTCTAAAAAGATTCTTTTATTTAAACAGAATTTTAAAAAAACTCTTATTTTAAAATGTTTTGAAATGTACTACCTGCACATAAATATTTTAAATTATATTTCCAGTAGAGCCATTTATGTTCTTTTGTCTCAGCTCCCTTTGAAACCAGTAGAATACCCTGCCCTGACCAGCCATGTGACCTTGGATGAGCCACTTAATTTTCTGTGTCTCATTTTTCTCATCTGCAAAATGAGGATAATATTGGAGTCTGCTTCATAAAGTATTTCTGAGGAGTAAATGAGTTATATACATAAAACACTTAGGATAGGACTCGGCACACAACAAATGATCAGTTGTTATTGTTAACATCATTTAAAAAGCAAAACACAAGGGCAAAAACTTATTCTTCTCATCATGCCATTATAAAAAAATATTTAGTGGTTATAATGAATCTACCTTTGGAATCAACTCAGTGTGGGTTTAAATCACAGTGCCCTCCCTCATGGGGTGTGGACAAACTTAACCTTTCTCTGGGTGAAATGCGAATAATACTATGTAACTTATGAGTATGAGAATTACAGGAGACAATATAAAGGACTGCTTAAAATTCCTGGGTACACAATAAATACTTTGTAAATGATAATTGTTATCTTTCTGTTATAACCCAAATTAGCATATTTCCTTCTGGTCTTTTATATGCAGATTTTAAAGACAGTCATAATTACAGTACTAGTAAAATTTCATTTCTTGCTTTTTTCAAGTAATATTTTATAACAAATGCCTTTCACAGTAGCTACGTAAACTTCAAAGCCATCACTTTAATGACTACATAATATTTCATTAAATAGTTATGTAATACTTTATTTCACCCTTTCTTTAGTATTGAGCATTGAGGTTATTTCCAGCTTTGACCGTTGTAAATGACACCATATGAAACATCTTTACACATAGAGCCTTTCATATTTTGTACCATTGCCTTAGAAAAGGTTCCTTGAAGTGCTCTTATCTGTATGTGACTGTTTTCACGGTTCTTTGAATGTATTCTTTGTCTCTCTCACTGAAAGACAGGCTTCTGTATAGAGCTCACCACTTTATCCTTAATGCCCAGCACATCGTCGGTGCTTAATAAATATTTATGGAATTAATGAACAAACGAATGTATTACAATACCGTTTTCCAAAAGTGGTAAGATTTCTTTTATATTTTCATTCTATTATCTTTTAACAACAGTCTTAAAAGCAGAGGAACTTCTTATCCAACACAGTGTTAATAGGAAAGATAATAATAGCAGGTAATATTTTTTGAGCACTTTCTATGCCGCAGGCATCATCCTGAGTGTGTTGCATGTATTAACCTCATGCAGTTTGCTGAGCAATTCTCTGTGGTGAGTACTACCATTATCATTGTATAGATGAGGAGGAACAGAGAGGTGAGTTGACTTGCCCAAGATCACACAGGTGGTGAGTGGTAGAACCCAGATTCAAACTGGGCAGTCAGACCCTTCTTCTCAGCACTTACTGACCAGGCTCCCATGACTTTAAAATACTGACAATTCTCCCTCATTTACTTTCCCAGCAGCTCACTGTTTGCTTAAGCCAGGGCAACAAATTATTTCCTAGACAACCTGAATCTGTTGGCTAAATTCCAAACAAGGTGTGAATCAGAGCTGTCCCTCAGTCTTAAGGATTTTGCATCAGTCTCCAAACGAGAGCCAGAATTGCTTGCACCACTTGGTTTTTAAAAGGAATCCCAGCTTTGCAGTTCACCAAGTGAAGGCTATATGGGTGTGTTTTTTATAAGCCTCAGATTTTTTATTGAAGGGAAGAATTTTTTTGGATTGTTTAACATTAAAGACAGCTGGTAGATGTAGACCATGAAGTTATTAATCTGTGTAGGAGTATCTGAAACAAACAATACAAAGACTGTGATCCTAGGGATTAACCAATCATGCTTCCTGTTTAGTTGGCAACTGAAATAGTAGGATGTCTTTTGGAAAGTATCAGCCATGTTATTATGTGTATTTCTCCAGTCTCTTCTTTCCCCTTACCAGTTTATGATGGGGTTTGGAAGTTTTAAAGAACATTTGTATCTACAGTATTCCCCCCTTATCCACAGGGGATATGTTCTAAGACCCCCCCAATGCATGTCTGAAACCACAGATAGTTTTGAACTCTCTATGTATTATACTACATATGAATTTCCTTTTACTTCTGCACAATTTCATGGATAGAAGATTAATTCTTGGCAACCTAGCATATGATTTTTTTTTTCCTTCTTGAGAACTTTTCACTTACAGCTTCTCTTTGGCATATCTGGATTGCTGGCACATCACTACTTTTGTACTTTGGGGCCATCACGAAGTAATTTAAGGGTTACTTGAACACAAGCATTGCGATACTGTGATGATTCCTCAACAGTTGATCTGATAACCCAGACCGCTACTAAGCGACTAACAGGCAGGTAGTGTCTCAGCATGGATATGCTGGACAAAGGGATGATTCACATTCCTGGGTGGCAGATTTCATCACGCTACTCAAAATGCTGTACAATTTAAAACTTCTGAATCGTTTATTTCTGGAATTTTCTATTAAATATTTTTGCACGTCAGTTGACTGCAAACTGAAACCCCAGAAAGCAAAACCACAGATAAGGAGGGGTTGGGGTGGGGTGCTACTTATAAGTGCTACAAGGCATTTTTCCTTTGCAGATAGTTGACTTAAAAACAGCAGAGGCCGGGTGCCGTGACTCACACCTGTAATCCTAGCACTTTAGGAGGCCAAGGCAGGAGGATCGCTTGAGGCCAGGAGTTCAAGACCAGCCTGAGCAACATAGTGAGACTCTGTCTCTACAAAACATAAAAACAGTAGCTGGATATGGTGGCGCGTGCCTGTAGTCCCAGCTATGTGGGAGACCGAGGCAGGTGGATTGCTTGAGCCCAGGAGTTTGAGGTTATAGTGAGCTATGATGATGCCACTGCACTCTAGCCCAGACAACAGAGTCAAAAACAAAAAACAAAACAAACAAAAAGATGATTTTCTTTAGCCTATCTGTATATAGAGATTTTATTTTTTAATCATTTAGTAGCTTTCCTATGTGTAGCTTTTGTTCAGATTTCTCTTCTTAATTTGTAATGTTAAATGCATGGAATTAAAAAGCAAATGTCACTTATTAAATTTGCCATGACTTATTGTTCTGCCACTCCACAGGTAATGCAAAGGATGAGGAGTGAGGGCAAGCCATCATATTTATGTTGCTGTTGTTAATTACAGCACTCTGTCTTAAGTCATAACTCTGTACCGCGTTCACCCACTGTGGGTTTTGTACCCAAGAAATGATGACCATGTTCAGTGCTGAAACGCTTTTAGTAGGAAGTGAATCGCTCTCCAGGTTGGTATTAGACAGTTGACCAAGGAATTCTAATTGGCAGATATTATACTGAAACAAAAATGCTTCTAATGGATGTATTTTTCCTCTAACTTCTCCAGAGTGCATGAAGGAGCTTCACTTAGTATCAACAGGAGAAAAAAATGCATTTGGAGATGTGGCGAAGTGCTTTTTTTTCTTAAGTTAATTTCAGGAACTAGTATACATGTGTTTTGATCTCACTCCGCTTCTTCTAAATTTATAAAATTAAAACCACCCAGATATAGATGGAAAGGACTTCTGTATGGCAGGAAGGATTATGCCTAAAGTAATATGTCCTTTTTTGGTAATTTGAGAAGGGAACCCTATAGACACACCTTTTCAAGGAGTTAATATACTGAGGACTCAGTTGTAAAAATATGGCTGTGAATCTGGATTATGCTACTTACTAACTGGGTGCCTTTGGTTAAGTTTCTGTGCACTCTCCCCATGAGAATCCAACTCCTGATGATCTGAGGTGGAGCCAAGATAGCGATGCCCCTCCCAACCCCCAGACCCCCATCCCACCGTGTCTGTAGAAAAACTGTCTTCCATGAAACTGGTCTCCCTGGTGTCAGAAAGTTTGGAGACTGCTGCTGTACAGCATATTACTGTCCTGAATCCTGTAGGTAATTGTAGCACCTAAGTATTGACAGTGATAAGTATTTGTGTATCTAAACATAGAAAAGGCACAGTAAAAATACTGTATAAAAGATAAACAATGGTACACCTGTGTACCTGTATAGGGCATGTACCATGGGTGGAGCTGGCAGGCCTGGAAGTTGCTCTGGGTGAGTCAGTGAGGAGTGGTGAGTGAATGTGAAGGCCTAGGACTTTATACTACTGTGGACTTTATAAACACTGTACACTTAGGCTACACCAAATTTATTAAAATATTTTTCTTTCTTCAGTAGTAAATCGGTCGACCTTAGCTTGCTGTAACTCTTTTACTTTATAAACTTTTTAATTTTTTTTAGCTTTTTGACTCTTTTCTAATAACACTTAGCTTAAAACACACACACATTGTACAATTGCACAAAAATATTTTCTTTATATCCTTATTCTATAAGTTTTTTTCTATATTTAAAATTTTTTATTTTTACTTTTTAAACTTTTGTTAAAAGCTAAGACACAGACACATTAGCCTAGGCCTGCACAGGGTCAGGGTCATCAGTATCACTGTCTGCCACCTCCACATCTCGTCCCACTGGAAGGTCTTCAGGGACAGTAACACATACGGAGCTGTCATCTCCCATGACAACAATGCCTTCTTCTGGACACCTCCTAAAGGACCTGCCTGAGGCTGTTTTACAGTTAACTTTTTTTCTTAACAGGTAGAAGAAGATTCTTAAAAATAATTATCAATAGTACAGTAAATACATAAACCAGCAATGTAGTCATTTATTATCATTATCAGGCATTACGTACTGTATATAATTGTGGGTGCCAGGCTTTTATATGACTGGCAGTGGAGCGGGTTTGTTTACACCGGCACCACCACAAACATGTTGGTAACGTGTTGCCCTGCGACGTTATGGTGGCTACAACATCACTAGGTGATAGGAACTTTTCAGCTGCGTTATAATCCTATGGGAACATCATTGTATATGTGGTCTCTTGTTGACCAAAATGTCATTAAGTTGTGCATGGCTACACTTTTATTCTTTTAAAAATCGTAGCGCTTCTCAGAGGCTCTCTTGCCTTTCATTGCTTTTCATTCCTGTTTCCTCTGAAGAGACCAATGACCCTCTGAGTAGAGGCTTCATGTCTTAATCTGCATCCCTGTTCCCCACAGCTTCTGTGCAGTCCCTTACACACAGTGGGCACTGATATTGTTTGTCGTATTTGCTCCAAAGCCATGACCCATAAGAAAACATTTCCAGCGGGGTCTTTTATACCAACCTTTTATCGCTGTGATAATTAAGTGAGCAATTCGCTTTTGTTAAGAGCTCTCCATAGATGTGTCTTTTGAGAACTGCTTTGGAATATTTTAATTTTTGTTAGGTCTAATATTACTCTCTTTGGAGCCTCCTAGGTAAATCAGAGCTTCTCAAGGAAGCATCAGTTTGATAATAACATAAATATACTGTCTGGATTTAGCTACTGTTAGTACTAATTTATTTCTGCTCCTCTAAGACAAGTTTTGTGTTTTCATTAATAATCAGCTATTTCTCAGAGACTCTCAGAGTGGGGAACTTGTGAGATGTTTTGAATCTGAAAGACTCTGAGCCTCCTTTGTGGGGATGCATCTGGCCAGCACGGTTCTGGTATTAGGGAAGTGAGACTGCCGGGTAGCTCACTTATCTGTACGTTGGGACATACAGAGAGATAGCCTAGTAGGAGAGAAAAAAATCTCACAGGGAAAAGAAATAATAAAATCAAGCTGGTTTATGGTTTGTCAGTCCAAGATGCTTTTAAGCCGCGTCTATAAAGGTACATCCACTTAATGTTTGTTCTGCATTTCAGGCATCATTGTGTGATAAGTGGTGTAAATTTAGCCTCTTTAAGCCTGATCTCCTGTGGGTTGAGATTTAAGTGTTGGAACTTTATTTGAAAGGACTCTATCGATTGGACTTTGATTTGATCCTTCCATACCAAAGAGAGGAACTAAATAATGACTTGGACTCCCTGTTAGTTTTTATTTATTTATTTTTACTCACTTTATAGGCCTCTCTCCCTCCCCCATTCTCTATCTTCTGTTTCTAACTGTTCTGCCTAAAAAGGCTAAAGTGATATGAGAGAGGGGGGAAAAAGATAAAGAAAATTCAGCTGTCACCTTGTGAACATAATTGATTCAATAAATAACGTCTTTCAACCCCTAAGGCAAACCTCAGAGTCTTCGCTTATGTCAATTAGTGTTCAACTCGGTAAGTGGTGCTGGCCTTAATCTAGATGGATGGGAGAGTTCACAGGTTCTCGCTTCCTAGGGAAGGAGTGTGCTTTTCTTGTTTTAAAGTCATACCATCTTTATGGACCTACTCTGCAAAAAGAAGCTTGAAAGGGAATTAATGTGGCGGTTTTTATTCTTCCTTAAAATAGGAGGATGATTTAATTATTTCCTAGAAGTTTGTTGAAACTAAAAGTTGAAACATGGGAATGAAAATTCCCTGGAATCTACCAGACTGTAAGCTCCATGAGGGCAGGGACTTTTTCTTGTTTGTTCATCACTTAGACTCCAGTGCACATAGTAGGTGCATGATAAATATTTAACTGGATCTACTGTTGAATGAGTAGAACAGACACGAACATAATCCAGGTCTTACATTAATTCAGTTAAATTTCATTCCACTGGTTGTTTCTTCTCTTGCACCTGCCTCTTTTTTCCCCAGTTCTTTAAAAGGAGAGCTATAAGGGTACAGTATATCTTCAGAAATGATTAAGGAGAACCTATTTTATCAATTGCTAGACTGTCAGAGTTGCAGGTGGTGTAAAGCTGCTATATACAAATTCTAGTAAGTGAACTAGTCATGCTTCACAATCATATGAGATATGTTATAAATACAAAGATTCTAGGTCTCAGCCCTGGAGTTTCTGATCGATTCAGTGGTAGGGCTTGGAGTAGTATAGAAAGCGCTGATCCAGTCTCCTTGCAGTCCCCTGACCTCTGTAGTCTAAGTTACTTTTTGGTAAAAGTGAGCAGCCTGAGGCACCCAGCAGAATGATTGGTGGAGCTGTGACTAGAACCCAAGTCTCCTGCCTCTGATAACGGTGCTCCTGATCCTACAGAGGTTTAGCCAGTACTCTCTGCTACTTAGCTTTCTTTCAAGACAGGGACAGTATTTGGTAGGCGAAAGGAGTGCTTTGGTCCTGGGGGGATCTCAGTGGGGAACCACAGCACCCCCTACCCAAGGTAATGCACCTGGCCCTAGCAGTAAAGCTAGCACATCTCTAAGTGTTCAATGAATATTAAGTATTGTCATTATCATTCCAGCTCTGACAAGGCTACTTAGTAGCTGGGCCACTTTTAAGAAGTTACTTAACTTCTCTTGGGCTGTTTTCTTGTGGTTAAAATGGAGATCCTACAAACAGATGAAAAAATACTCAGCCTCTCTAATCATCAGGGAAATGCAAATGAAAACCACAATGAGATATCACTTAACTCCAGTGAGAATGGCTTTTATCAAAAGGTCCCAAAATGATAAATGTTGGCATGGATGCGGAGAGATAGGAACACTCATACACTGCTGGTGGGACTACAAACTAGTACAATCTCTATGGAAAATAATATGGAGATACCTCAAAGAGCTAAAAGTAGAACTACCATTTGATCCAGCAATCTTATTACTGGGCATCTACCCAAAAGAAAAAAAGACATTCTATAAAAAAGACATCTGCACTAGAATGTTTATAGAAGTACAGTTCACAATTGCAAAGATATGGAAACAACCCAAGTGCCCATCAATACGTAAGTGGATTAATAAAATTGGTATATGTATACCATGGAGTACTATTCAGCCATAGGAAACAACGGTGATCTAGCACCTGTTATATTATCCTGGATAGAGCTGGAGCCCATTCTACTAAGTGAAGTATCACAAGAATGGAAAAACAAGCACCATGTGTACTCACCATCAAATTGGTATTAATTCATTAACACTTAAGTGCACATATAGTAGTAACATTCATCAGGTGTTGGGCAGGTGGGAAGGGGAGGGGGGAAGGGTATATTCACACCTAATGGGTGCAGTGCACACCATCTGGGGGATGGACACACTTCAAACTCTGACTCAGGTGGGACAAAGGCAATATATGTAACCTAAACGTTTGTACTCCTGTAATATGCTGAAATAAAAAAATTTAGAAAAAAATGGAGATCCTAAACTCTGCTCTGCCTACCTTCTTTTTTTTTTTTTTTTTTGAGACAGAGTCTCACTCTGTTGCCCGGGCTAGAGTGCCGTGGTGTCAGCCTAGCTCACAGCAACCTCAGACTCCTGGGCTCAAGCTATCCTACTGCCTCAGCCTCCCAAGTAGCTGGGACTACAGGCATGCGCCACCATGCCCGGCTAATTTTTATATATATATATATATATTTTTTTTTTTTTAGTTGTCCAGATCATTTCTTTCTATTTTTTAGTAGAGATGGGGTCTCACTCTTGCTCAGGCTGGTCTTGAACTCCTGACCTTGAGTGATCCACCCGCCTTGGCCTCCCAGAGTGCTAGGATTACAGGCGTGAGCCACCGCACCCGGCCTCTGCCTACCTTCTTGAGCACATGTGGAGATTATGTATGTGAAATTGCTGAGTAGAAAATTATAAAAATGTAAGGTATGACTGACTACACACCTACTTTTCTGAAATGAATATATGGCCATGACCTGGATTCCTTGAAGGCAAAAGGTTTTGATAAATGTAAAAGTGCTTGTCTGTGAAATATGGCATTTTGATTTTTCTTTCTTCCTGTTATAGGGAATTAGAATCATGGAGATGCTGCTAAAGGAACAGTGTGGTTCCCCCTTAACTGAATAAAGAACCATCAGTGAGTACCAAATGCGAAGTCAGAATTATTTACGCAAGCCGTGTTTTCCTGCTTATAAGCTTGGCGTTCTGCATTAGCCTCCCTGGGCTATTCATGCCGTACATTTCCGAGTTACAGGCACAGAATGCCATTTCACAGGTGTTTTATCTCTTCAGTACCTTTATTTACTTGGTTCTTTGATTTTCAGAGCAGTTTTGTATTATGTGCTGGGTTACAACTGCATTCAAATTGTTAAAACTGTTCAGAACAATCTGTCATGATTGGGGCCCTTGAGGTGGCGTAGATTTGTAAAGACTGCAGCTCAGATTAACTGAAGCTTAATGTGATTGTTCTGAGAACAATCAAAAGAGGGATTTAAAGCTGTAATTGGAGCAGGAAGGAAAACAAAAAAGGGACATGTTGATTGGCCAGTGAAACAAATATATCTTATTAGTCACATCTACGTCCACTGATTGGGGGTGACTGCCTAAAATGCTATCGAAGATTCTGAGGCCTTGAGAATAATTCTCAGGCTCTGGGTAGGAGTGCCTTGATTGATTAGCAATGTCTGTCTTGGGCACAGGATGGAAACAAGACGGCAATTGTGCCGAAGTACGTGCCACCTCTAGTTCAGGGCAAATGGTGTAAGGTTAACATGTAGCAGGGGACTTCAGAACTTACCCCCTCCCCTCCAATTTCTATTGTTTACATTAAAGAGAATGGTCTTTATAGCAGGAAGGGCAGGAGAAAGTTATTTAAGAGAGAATCAAAGCCAAAAATAAATATGATGGTTTTACATCTTACAATATTTATAGGACTTAGGGTTTTTAACATCTGAGAGAGGACCCGAGTCCTATAGATATTATAAAGCAAACATTCCTTGGATAATTTAGAATTACCTCAGATTTTCTCATGTAAGCTTAAAAGTATACTACACGTGGTTTTGTGTAAGCACCCTGGTATTCTAATTGTGATGTGCAATAAAGTTTGAGTGCAATTAACCAAAGAAGCAGCAAAAGGAACATTCACATGTAAGTACCTTAGCATTCCAAGCATGCTGGCCACCCCTGTGAATGAACATCAGCTGAAGCGTTTCTGCTTGTTTGCAGGTTGGACTCCATTCTGATTAATAATAAGCCTCTGTATACCTAACACATATTAATAGATTTCATTATTGCTGGAAAGGCTAAACAAGACAGTTTCATTTAGCATAGCCATAGCACATGGCAGGTGCTCATAAAATGTTGACTCTAAATATGGTTTACTCCTACATCCACCCTGTTCCTTAAAAAATTGCAGAGAAGAACTTGGCCACGTCTCCCTGCTTTTCTAAGCTGGCATATTTGTGAGGCTCACTAAACACCTCTTGTGCTTGTGCACCTGGGCACAGATCCCATTTTATCCTGGGGGTTGGATCTCCAAGTTGAATGAGGGAATGAGGGGCCTCCACTTCCATGAGAAAGGTATGTTCCTATTGGTTTTCAAACTCCAAATTAGTGGTTTTAAAACTTCAGTAAGCATCAGAGTCATCTAGAGGATTTGTTAAATGCAGATTGGTGGGTCCCACTGGCAGAGTTCTGGTTCAGTAGGTCTGAGGGTGGGCCTGAGCATTTGTGTTTCTAACAAATTCCCAGGTGTGGTCCTGGGACTGCACTTTCGAAATAACAACTTTAAATGAGCTCACATCTCTGGCTGGAGACAGATTAAATGCTAGGGCATTGAGAAAGCTAATAGCTAGGGTCTTGAAATTGTTGCCATGTATTCAGTCAGCTTTAGATTAATCGGAGGAATGATTTCTTTGTGTGTCTTTTCCCTGATTTTAGCATCTTGTTTGCCTTTTTTTTTTTTTTCCTGCTTGCATGGTGACAGGCTCCACACTGGAACAAGCACTACTGAAAGGAGAGGAGATGAGATTCACATGAACTTGTATTTTAAATCAGTTTGGATTTTCTTTTTAATATGTGCAGATGGCACATGGTGCCAATTTCACTAGCAGATAATATTCCAACTCAAGTTTACAAGTTATACCTTTGCCACAGCCTTGGTTAAATCTTGAACTAGTAGAGAATTCACCTGTGGTGAGTGCTGATCTTAGCATGCTCAGACGTGGCACACTTGCTCTTGATAGTCATGTGCTTTGTAAACCCTCAATTTACCATGACTATATTCTTAGCCAGGTGCTGTGTAGCAGTAAGAGGGGATTCTTCTATGTATTACAGGTAATTCTGTAGAGTTGGTGTCCATTCGCCATTATCCAGAATCTTCAATGCCAAGCAAAAAGCTCCTGCTGCAATTTGAGAAAGAAGAATGTGCACCATATTGTAGTCCAACATAGTTAGTTCCATCAGTTATTTGGCCAAAGTATGCTGCTCAGCATCGACCTCTCCTATCTTAGATGCTCTCCAAAGGAAGTGCAAAGGTAGAGGTCGAACCACACCAAAGTTTTAAATCTCTTAGAATCTTTATTTCCGTCTGGTTTGGTGCTTAGTGCAAGTGTTGTCGATCACCAAAGCAAAGTCACCAATTTCGGGAGGGTACATATTTTCATATTTGCTTGTGATAAATATGGCAGTGACACCAACCAGCTGTAGCATCTTCCTGGGCACAAAGTTATTCTGCATGAACTGATCAGTAATGGAAACAGTCATGTACGTGGTCTCCTGCAGTCAATCAGTTTGGATTTAATGTGTTGCTAGTGAAGATGAGTAAATTAAACAAGTTTACAGCATTACCTATTGTCTTAAGTTACCCATGTTCTTTTTTTTTTTAAACTGTGGTTGAGGACTCAGCCATGAACCCAGGGCTTTATATCGTTTACACAAAGCAACTTATTCTCTTCTCTTAAGTGAAGTGGTTGACGTCTGAATACTATCAGGAGTTTAATACAGGACAGTTACATTTGATGAATTTAATACAATAGAATTCCTGAAGGATATATATATAATTCAAACTCTCAAATT
The DNA here is from genome assembly GCF_000956105.1 of Propithecus coquereli. NCBI lineage: Eukaryota > Metazoa > Chordata > Mammalia > Primates > Indriidae > Propithecus > Propithecus coquereli. Next base: position 7,188,011 of record NW_012151729.1, read on the forward strand.
GATGACCAGTTTTCTCAGAGGATTAAATGTAAAGTGTATATATATATATATATACTCTTACCACATAAATCTATAATTACTATAAATTAAAGGCTATTGCTGAGGTCTTAAGCTTTTTTCAAAATCACTTTCTTTGAGGTATTATTTATACAATTAAATTGACCAATTTTAAGCATACAATTTGGTGAGTTTTAACACATATACACAGTTATGTAAGTATCACCACAAATACGATATAGAACATTTTGAGGCTTTGATGTTGCCACCATGTTGCCAGCTTATTCCTTTCCCTTTCCCCCCATTTTCTTGACTATTTTTACAAAGTTTTTTGAGCTTGAAATGTTTCTGTTTTAATGGCACTTTTTATTTTCTCAAAAATAACTGTATTCTGGAAGTTGGGGGGTGATTATAGATGGGGACCTACTGTTATTATGAGTGGTAAAATGCTACATTAAAAGAAGGTGGGAAATTAGCCCTATAGCTGTAGAGGAGGGGATCAGAAAACTATGGCTCCGAAGCCAAATCTGGGCTACTGCCTGCTTTTATAAATAAAGTTTTATTGGAACACAGCTATGCCCTTGACTGTGTTCAAAGCTACAGCCACAGAGTTGAATAGTTGTGACTGAGACCTTACAGCCTGCAAAGCCTGAAATATTTAGTATCTGGTCTTTCGAGAAAAAGTTTGTTGCCTCCTGATTAGTGTCCTAAGTTAACATCAAGGAATGTTCTTATTTTTACTCCAAAGCTTATAGTTTGACAGTTTATTTTCCATGCATTAGCTCTAACATCATTTGGTGAAGATTTGGAGGATGTTATTTTAAGGCATAAAAAAGTATTAAAATGATAATAACATGAAGTTAAAATACCAGCAACAGTGGTCACTAAAATTGCTCATAAAGTTCCAATGCACATACACAATGGAGTAGAAATATAGGCATTTTGTTTAGCACATAAAGTGGCCCTGTGATGTGGCAATAGTATAGCTGCTGTTTATAATTAACTCAATTTGCCAACTTTTGAATCTTTCAATTCTTAATTTTTAAAAGATATTTTGTGGGATTTGCTGAAATGGGCGTAAGGAGACATTATTTAATATTTTCATCTCATACTACATTTTAAATTTACAGCATTTAAATTAACATAGAATGTGACTACATTGTATATTGCACCAAGAATTCGAGATAACTTTGTAGAACTCTCTGTCCTGTATGTCCAAGTGGGCATTTGAAAATTAGAAAGCTTAGAAGGTGATTTTGTCATGAGCCAAAATGGAGACACATAAATCTCAGTAACCAAAATGCTTGTGGCATTGCTGTTGACACATCCATTTGATAGATTTTTGATTTCCTGTCATTTTTGAATAAAACAAATAGCAATGACATCTGTTTGTTCTTGCCGCTGGCAGTTGGGGGACTAGGCTTGGTGAGATTTGATAACATAGAAGAGTTCTATTAAATCAGCATGATTAAGACCTCAATTTTAGCTATATCTTAACTCCTCTCTGAACCAGCTTCTCTGGGTAGGTGGACTTAATAAAATGAGGTGCTTGCTTTGTTGGACAATTATTAGGAGGTAGAAATGCAATTTCTCCAAGAATTATCCATAGTGATAGAATTAAAGTGACTCTCAAGAGTTGCTTCAGAAAAGAGGGCAAACAAGTATTGATTGGTGAGACATGTTTACGGGGTGATAAAGCCTGTTTGCCTTCTCTTGCAGGGGATCCGTATCCACGTCCACTTGTATTTGAGACTCACTTCCTGGCTGCAACACATCATAGACACAATTTCTGGAATACAGCTTTGGGGATACAGTATTGGCAGCTTAAAGAAGAGGAGACCTTCTTGCCAGGACATGAAATGTTGTACTGCCCTGGGAACCTGCTTCAAATAGTGGGACTCACAGAGATGAAAACTTCTTGCTGGATTTTTATGACACAATCTCTTTATGATTTTACAAATAAAGGAAAAACCCATATGAAATGATGTCTGCCCTTCCTCAGGATGTCCTGCTGATTGTGTGGTGATGGCGTCAGGGCAGCCAAAGTCAGGATGAAGGCCTGGAGAGGGTGCTTGTGCCCATGTGTTACCAGCATCATTGTTCATAGGATTCGCGAGAGGATTCTGGAACAAATAAAGGAGTTGAACCTGGTACCTGATTCGTAGGTGGGCTGGAACAAACAGGGATGGTACCAGACCTGTACGGAAGCCAAGCCATATTTATAGCAATGTTTACTATTCTCAGAAATCAGGAAATTTGATTTCCATCCATAACTGCCATTGGTATAGCTTTTATAACATAACATGTGAATTGTGATTTGGTCCTCGGAAGGAACATGGAATGGAGAGTGGGAAGGCAGATTCTGGCCTTGGTTCCTGCTAACTCGTTCTGTGATAATGGAGCAAATCGTTAACCTTTCTGGTTTTTTACTGGGAAAATGGGGATAATCGGGCACAGGCCTCTCTGCCTGTGGGTTGTGATGATTAAACAAGGTAGTTTAGTGCAAGGAGCACAGGTTTGGAAGTCAGACAGACAGACAGAGAGACCTCGGTTTGAATCCAAGTGCTGCCACCTACTCACTTGATCATGTACATAATTTAAAATCTTTCCGAAGCTGATTTTTTAAAATTTGTAAAATGAGATGACAGAATTATTATAACTTTGCGAGGTTACTGGACTGATTTGAGACCACGTATATAAAGTGCCTACTGTGCTGCCTGATGTACAGGAGAAGTCCAGTAATGAGAAGCCATTATTAGTATGTGAAACATTTTGAAAATGTACTTTTCAACTGTAATGTAAGGTGGTATGACTGTTTGAAAATTAGATGACAGCAGTTTGCATTTCTCATGATCGGAAGCCAGAATGTAAATGCACACTACCTAAGAAAGCTTGAAGAGAGGTAGTAATTTGGAATTCATTTTCTTAAGATAAAAATTGGGCTATTACTCGAAAGTCTTAGGGAAATTGTTCTTTTTTTAATATTTGAAAATTTTTCCGCTTAGTCCATTGATGAATTTCAAAGCAATTGTACTTTTTCATATAAGCCTGCCACTGTGAGTCTCTTCCTATTGTATTTGAGCTATTTGTGCTGTCTGAATTTTGTTCCAGGATAATTTCCCTTCATTTCCTTAGTGTTTCGGTTGTTTTGGAGGGAAAATACATGGTAGGAACCAGAACACACTTTGACCTTCTTTTCTAGTTTGTAAATGGCATCTGGTAGGCTTTTGGAGTAACAGCCTTTTTTTTCTAAAAATAAGAAGTGATACGAATTACTGTGAAAGAGAGAGGCAAGAAAATCGTATTGGGAGGTTGACACTGGAATAAACTTAACGCTTCATACTCAACAGCTTGCATCCTCTGAAGGCAGGAGTTCTCACTGGGCTGCCCATGAGGAGCTTGCTGCAATCCCAATGCCCAGGCTGCGCTCCAGACCAGAAATCCGTATCTCTGTGGGTAGAACCCAGGCGTCTGTATTTTTTAAAGCTCCCCAGGTAATTCCAATGGGCAGGTAAGGATGAGAACATTACAGTGAATTCTAGGTAATTTGTGGACATTATGTAATTTTTTTTCTTGATATCTCTGAAGTTGGGAAGAATCTTTGTAGCAGGAATTTTCATTAGAAATAAAGTGAGGCACAGAGAGACTTCTGCCTTGGTTCCTTGAAGCCAGGGTGGCCAGTGCAAATGCCTGTGGGGATCCGGCTGCTGGTCTGGTGAGGCAGGCAAGGGCCTCCCCTGGGAGCACACGCCTGGCCGAAAGTGGCCGAAAGTGGCCGAAAGTGGCAGCTCCCACCCAGCTGTGTGGCCGTGTAGTTGATTTTTCTAGTTCTTCCAATTTCCAATTTTCCAGGAAAAGACAGAGTTAAAAAAAAAAAAAGATCCCTGATTTTTGTTTGTTTGTTTGTTTTTTTTACCTGTTGACAACCAATTCGGAATTGTTTAAAACACTGTGCTGGCCAAACAAAATATGTTTGCAAGATGGTCGTTTCCAGTCTGTGCTTCAAGAGTGGTAAGGACAAGCCTAAACATCCTGGCCAATTTTTAACAGATTCGCATTTTCATACTCTGGATGTAAGCTGCATTCTGCCTTTCCTCCAAGACTGCTTTTAGTTGTATTTTCCTCTCTATTCCTAAGTAATCCTTAGGGATTACTGTTTCTCGCTCAGTATTTTTCTCCCTGCAGGCATCTATTGCTTCAAGTCTCACATATATGGTTTAGCAATCTTATGGTCTTTTGAGAACTAATTAGGGCTTATTAGATTTTTTTTTATTATATGTCTTGTGATAAAACATTTAGAAGTCCATGTTTAACTTTATTATCTACTGTCTAGTGTAAGAATTGTCAAAACCAGGAGTACAGCCTTATTGGGCGCACTAGGAACGAGAGTGGGAAAGGGTTAATTCCCAGTCCTGATGACCCATCTCCTGACTTCAAGGTGATGGTTTACTGTGTGATCCCCGACTTCACCTATACCAGAAACCCTTGGAGAGGCAGCTTAAGTCCTTGGGCCCTTCGCCCAGAGATTCTGATTCATGCAGTTTCAGTTGGGACTCAGGATCTGTATTTTAAAACAAGTTCTCCAGGAGATTTGGTTTTAGAAACACTGATTTTGGAAACACTGATTTAAGGGAGATGTTTTTGATCTCTGTGTCTCTTGTTGTCTAATGTTTTTCAGTCAGTTGGGCCTACCGATCGATACAGTTCCTCACTCAGGACACAATATAAAGTTCTTAGGCAGAGAGAAGCTGACTTAAGCTATTCCTACATGACTGAGGTGCTTTTACTAGGAAAGGGCTTTTATAATTTCAGTCATATATGGATGAAAAAGGTGCTGTATTTTTTTATATAAATTACTTTGTATATTTTATAAGCAGCATATATGTACTAATATCCCATTTATCACACATTATAAAGTGCGTGGTATAGATAACTCAAGGTTATTCTTTTAAGTTGCACATTTTTTTTGCTTTATTTCACCCATTTACATGCAACTTCCTTAATTTAGTATATATTTCCTTGCTTTTGCAAACAAAATCTACATAAGATAATTACATTTTTTCAGAGTCATCATATATGTTTTTAATTCTTTCAGATCCTGCTTAGTTCTGTTAAAGCCTCTACACTGAATGGCCCCAAATGTGTTTGCTCTTTGAGTTCCACGGTGGTTTTTAGAGTTTTTCCTTTTCCCTCACCATTACCTATCGTTTCTCTCTGCTATTACTGTGCTTGCCTCCAGGAGCCTTCCTTTAATTTGCTGTGGGATTGGGAAGTCACGTAACTGCACACTCTGTGTCGAGTAAGAGTAAACGGGATTTGAATGAGGTTTTGCGAGGCTTTTCTAGCAATAAAAGTGAATGCACTTTGCCGCATTGACTTGGGGACGTTATTTTAGTGGCTCAGCCACCTTCCTGGAACTTACTTCCTGAGCCTCCACTGCAGTTGTCAGATCTGTGACCTCAAGACAGGTGAGATGTTGCCAGAAATCATTTCTCTTGATCTCAACCCTGTTGTCTCCCCCAGTTGTGTTAGCGTTTTTTTTCCTCATAATATGAACCTTATGAGGATTAAAACTCAACAATTTCTCAGGCCAAGTTTTTGTGCAAGATAAAGTGCTTTTGATTCAGTGTTATCATGATTTAGAGCTATAAATTAGTTGTTTACCCTCTGCAGTCATTCTGAAATAAAGTTGTTATGACTAATATTTATGCATGATTTCTAATTTCTTGGGGGGCATCACGAATCTCAACATAGCTTGTGTTTATTGTTTGTGCTAATGATCCTAACTCTTTTCAGCTGCCCCAGATGAGGGTGTTACACCGACCATATGTTAGCTCCCTTCTTCCTCCAAGGTGAGGCATTGAAGTTTCTCCCAGAAATAAGCAGAGGCAACATTTTTGGGTGGCCTGGATGGGCCATGTGCTAATGGAGCAAAGGACCAGGATCTGCAGAGTGAGAAGAAATGAAGCACAGCACAAACAGCAGAATGAAGCCAGGTAGTCCCAAAGGAGGAGGGAGAGACAGAAGAAATTCTTGTTGGCCTTTGAGGCTCAGCTATCATTTCGTACTTTGTTTCCATGAAACCCACTTTCCTTTTTTTTTTTTTTTTGAGACAAGGTTTCCCACTGTCACCCAGGCTAGAGTGCAGTGGCATGATCATAGCTCACTGCAAGCTTCAAACTCCCGGGCTCAAGTGATCCTCCTGGCTCAGCTGCCCAAGTGGCTGGGACTACAGACACGTGCCACCATGCCTGGCTAATTTTTAAATTTTTTGTAGAGACAGAATCTTGCTATGTTGCCCAGGCTGGTCTCAAACTTTTGGCCTCAAGCGATCCTCCTGCCTCAGCCTCCCAAAATGCTGGGATTACACCACGTGTGAGCCACTGCACCTGGGGCACGAGACTCACATTTATCCTTTCATCTGTGCTCTTTTTAATTGAATGTATTTGGGTGGGTTTCTGTGCCTTGTTACCAAAATGGTTTGTCTAAGTCCTACTAGTGCTCTTCCTTTGCTAGAACCAGACTGAGGGGATGACTTTTTCTTTAGGGGTAGAGTCCTTAGTTTGGCCAGCATTTATTGAGCACTTGTTGTGTGCAAAAGAAATGCAGGATTTGTCTTCTCTTTTGACTTCATTCAGTGGGTCACTAGAAGGCTTGTACCATCATTATACAAGGGGACTTTGAAAAGTTCATGGAAAAATGGAATTAAAAGATAAAAATAAACAATATTTATTTCTCAACATGAGCTCCATCAAGTTCAAGACACTTGTAATCAATGCTACCAGCCATTAAGTCCATCCCTAAAGAACCGAGGGTCTTGGGAGTTTAACCATGTCAATGCAGTCTTTTTTACATTATTAACTGAAGAAAAATGGGTGCCCTTTACAGTTTTTTTAAGATTAGAAAACCAAAAGAAGTCAGAAGGAGCCAAATCAGGACTGTAAGGTGGATGCCCGATGACTTCCCATTGAACAGGACCATTGTCGTTTTGGGGAAGGACTCTCTGGTGAAGATTTCCTGGCATTTTTCTGCTAAAGCTTTGGCTAACTTTCTCAAAATACTCTTGTAATAAGCAGATGTTATCATTCTTTGGCCCTCCAGAAAGTCAAGCAGCAAAATGTCTTGAACATCCCAAAAACCATTGCCATGACCTTTGCTCGTGACTGGTCCACTTTTGCTTTGACTGGACCACTGCCATCTCTTAGGAGCTATTGCTTTGTGCCTTGTCTTCAGGGTCATACTGGTAAAGCCATGTTCCATCTCCTGTTACAGTTCTTCAAAGAAATGCTTCAGTGTCTTGATCCCTCTTATTTACAAATCCCATTGAAAGCTCAGCTCTTCTCTCCAGCTGATCTGAGTGCAATGCTTTGGGCACCCATCTAGTGGGAAGTTTGCTCAACTTTAATTTTTCGGTCAGAATTGTATAAGCTGAACCAGTTGAGATGTCTACGGTGTTGGCTGTTGTTTAAGCTGGTTATTATCAGTCTGCTTCAATTAGGGCATGAACAAAATCAATTTTTTCCTTACAAATTGATATGGATGGTCCACCATTGCAGGCTTCATCTTCAACATCATCTCCTTCCTTCTTAAGACAAGTTATCCATTTCCAAACTGCTGATTTCTCTGGGGCATTATCCCCATAAACTTTCTGTAAAGCATCCGTGATTTCACCATTCTTCCACCCAAGCTTCACCATAAATGGGATGTTTATTCTTCCTTCAATTTTAGGAAAATTCATGTCACTCTGATAGGGGCCCTTTTCAAACTGATGTCTTATACTTCTTGCCTCAAACTAGATTCTGTTCAGACATCTTGTAACAGTTAGTATGAGTTTATTTTGGTGGAAAAAAATTTGAAATTCATAAATAGTTTTTGTGATACACATTTTCCTTGAATTTTTTTGAAGACCCCTTGTACTGACAAATGGCAGCGGTGGGCACCAATAGATGGTAAGACCAGACATAGTTACCTCTTGGGTAAACCAAATGATGATTGCTTATTTAAAGGATGCAGAAAAAAAGTCTGCATAGGATATATAGTAGAGAGATCAGCACAAAAGTGTAGGTTGGTGGGTCCCAAAGCTCACCAGCAGATGCTTGGTTGTAGATGATAATGTATGAGTTAGTGAGGGGCATGTCATGTGTTTTGTAAGATAACAGCTTCTCTCTAGCCTAGCCTTATGTACAGAAGGGTGGAACTGGCCTACATGAGACCACCTCATCTCAGCCAGGTAGGAGCTTTGCAGTGCATAGAGCTTGCAGGGTACAAGACATAGAGGCATAAACATCTTTTACCTTCAGATTGTTCTATTGCAGCCTGGTCTGAGGACATCCCTGAATTTAGGGCTGCTCTGTGGGTAGTAGGATGGCATGTTAACTTATGTGGGCTAATCCTGCAAACCTTAACATGAGCCTTGGAGAGACTGAGGCACGTGGAGAGGGAGAGTCCTAAGAATGACAAACTCAGTGCGATGGGGACTCAGAATAGAAGTTAACATAGAAACTTAACCTACTGAAGTTTGAAATGTAGTATTTAAAATTTTAAATGCAATTATTTGGAAAAACCTGGGGAGCTTTAAAACGTACTGATGTCTGGGTCTCACCCCTAGAGATTCTTTCTGATGTCTTGCTGTGGCTGCTATCCTGGCACCAGGCCCTGCATGCAGCTCCCCAGGTGATTCTGAGGCCAGGGGCAGTGCTTCCTACCAACTTCAGAAGTCGTGTTTGTTCTCCCGTCGGTAGTAACCCTGAAGAAGCTCGCTGGAGGAGGAAGTTTGAGACACGAGACCTCTCTTTTCTAGTGTTTTACCTCTAGTCCCTCAGAAAAAAATTTAATTCGCTGTCCCAGAAAAAAGTGCTCCAGTGTCTCTTAAATGCTAATAGAAGAAAAGAGATGCTAAAAATACTCCACCATGGGCAGCCCGTTTTGTTATGATCAAACGTTTGAGTTGTATTTGTTGGAACAGAATTTCACGCAGAAAAAGGATCCCACAATAACTCCAGACCTTTGCTTGTCTTGAAGGGTTAACCCGAGTAACTCACTGCCGGACCTTAAGATGTAGCTATGCACTGCATGCTGTGCGAGAGGCGACAGAGAGAAATAGCAGCCACTATCCTGCTAAATTAAACTCCACGGAGCTATTCTCCGGCATTCTCCGAGAAGGTTAGAGCCATTTCGTGCCTGCCATCTGTTAGGCTGCTGATGGACTCATCACTTCTTTGTGTCGGTGCCAGGATAAAGTTTTAGATTCGATGACAAAGGAGAAAATGCTAACTTGTTCAATTGTATGTTTTTGTTTTCCCATTTTGAGTTAAGGTGTCTCCTTAAATTCAAAAGCCCATCAATTGTTCCAACTTTAGTAAAATTACTGCATTGCCAGTTTCTTTAGAGGTTTGGGGGAAATTATTTTCTGGACTGAAGCCACCTGTGTAATTTGTGTTTTTTTAAGGATGTAGTCTTTAGCCTATGGAAACCAAAATGGTTCTTTTCAATCAGTGAAAAAAAAAAAAAGAAGACAGGAAATTTACAAAAAGCAGAGAGAATTTAATGAATAAATCACTCCAAAGTATATTTATTGTAAATGGAGACAGGATGTGGGGCAGGGAGAGGGAGAAAGAAAGGGGCAAACCCTACCAAGGTCATCCTTGTCACTGATTAGATAAGGGTGACGATGAGGAAGCATTTATTGTCTAGTATTTTCTTTCGTAAATGACATTTCTAAGAATTGGATGATGTAGCACGGAGGTTTAGAGTGCTCAGTTCATGTCCCCCAGCCCTCCTCCCATGCCACCCCTGACCATGCCCTTAGCTAGAGCACAAAAAAGCGTAATGCAGCTGTTGTTCTGCTTGTTTCTTGGTGACTGGACATAAATCCCTTAAAAAACTTGGAGTCACACCCAAAGCACTAGATAGCTACAATTTTTAATTACAGTTTTAAATTGGATTAAACAGTATGCATCAGATTACAATTGGAGCTATTCCAGTATGGAAAGTAGTCTTTTTCTATGTGTGAAGTCAGAAGCTAGCATTGTAACTTACTTCCTTAGGTGTTAATTGTTCTGTCAAATGCTATGAGAACTGTTTCTTTCTGGAAAAAAATAAATGCTAACCACGTTTTGGGGCCTTATTAAAGGGAAGTATTTTACAGAGAAGAACTGGGGAAGAGCAGAGTCAGCCAGACATTTATTAATATTTTTCCTCTGATCTGCCTCTTCCTGGGGGTATTTCCTTGAATTCTCAAAACAGGACACTTGTTCCCTTGGGGATCTACAGTCATCTCTGGGAGGGGTGTGTGAAGCCACAAGACAGACTGGCAAAATCCTCCTCTTGGAGCATTAATGTTTTCTCAAAGCTTTGCAGGGAAAACTCTATTTTTAAATGACAACAAAAAAATAATTTTGTAGAATATGACATTAGAATGGATTCTTAATTTTAAAAAATGAGACAAAAAAAGAAATTTTGTTTGGGGCACTGGAGATTCTTGGAGTGCTGCCTAGCACACAGCAAGTGTTATATTAGGTTAAACCAGATGGAAATTCCAAAGAATGGCAATTACATGTGGCGCAGCCTAATACAAATGCTTGTGACCAGTACATCCCTAAATTCTCCAGGGCCCTGTTCTGCTGGTATGGAATGGGATCCGTCTCAGAAAAGTTGGAGAATCCCTGATTTAGGACACCTCCAATCACTGGAACTCCCAGAATTCCCATGTCCCTCAGAGTCAGCCTTACACCCCAGCAGCATATCTGATAAACTAGGGTAGGCTTTGCCATCAACTGCATCATGGATTATTTTGAATACTGAGTTAAGGTAGAGCTCTTGGTTGTTAAAGCTCTTAGTTGAGGAGTACTGTATATAAGTGTGAAGAGTAATTTATTGAACATTAAATTATAGATTATTTTTCCCTGTAGTGTGCGTGTGTGTGTGTGTGTGTGTGTGTGTGTGCATGTGTGTGTGTTTTGGCAATGATGTTTTCTCTTTTGTTCTCCTAGTTAGCAAAATATTATTTGTCAATATAATGCGTGTAATATACCATTTTTTTCCTCAATGGCGGCAGTTCAGATACACATATATATACTGCAGCTTTCTCCAACCGGTGAGTCTATAGTGTTTAATCCAGGGCGCTTGTTAAAATCAATGGGAAGGGGTATAATTAGTCTTGAAAGGATAAAGTAACAAACACATGGGAAAAAATTAATGAAGCAGTGTTTTGATTCTTGATTCTTGTAATTATAGTGGTGCAGCTGGTTCTGCTATAGTGAAGCTGTTGCCATTTCCAATAAGGAACGTCTTTCCTGGTTTATTCTCTCAGATACATTTTAACTGTCATCTGGATGGGAATTGTATAGTAGTTGCCAGCAGGAAAAACTTTCCATTTTATTTAAAAAATACATGTATTTCTATTAAGAATGGCAAATATAGTAGTACCCTAACTTCTTTGTTGAAATAGTATATCCTGGTCAGATCTGAATTTCCTTTCACAAAAGTGAAATTTGAACATAAATTTGGTAAAAAATTAAGACTATATAATAAGAAATTTTTGTATCTGATTTGATTTAAATATCTATTGAGATAGAGCAAACTCTAAAAAGTTTGGGGGTTGCATAATGCGGGTGAGGGTAAGGGCTCAGGAGCCAGAAGCCTAATTTGGAAGCTTACCAGTGCTGTATACTAGCTGGGTTCTTTAAACTCCCTGGGTTTCGTTTTCCTCATATGGGAGGGAGTAAGAGTAGTGCCTACTTTATGAGGTCGTTGAAAGGCTTAAATGAATTAAGACATGTAAAAACAGTTGGAGCAGCTCTTGGCACATAGTAAACACTCTGCAAACTCTGGAAGAGAGTGTGTTGAATTGATATAAATCTTTAAATGTTTGACAGAGTTTTCCAGTGAAACCATCTAGGCTTGGAGATTTCCGTTTGGGGGAGATTTAAAATTACAAATTTAATTTTCTTAATAGTTGTAGGGTTATTTAAATGTTCTTTTTCATATTGAATGAGTTGTGGTAATTTGTGTTTTTCAAGGGAATGGTCTATTTTATCTAAGTTGTCAAGTTTTATTCATAATGTTTCTTTATTATCATTTTGGCATCTGCCTAGTCTTTAGTGGTATCCCCTGTTTTATTCCTGATATTGGCAATTTGTATCTTCTGTCTTTTATTTTGTCAGTCTTACTAGATGTTATCAATTTTATTGATCTCTTCAAAGAACCAGCTCTTTGTTTCCTTGATTTTCTGTATTGCTTTTCTATATTTCATTTATTTTTGCTCTTATCTGTATTATTTCTGCCTTCTGCTTGCTTTGGGCTTTTTTTCCCCCTTCTTTTTCTAGATTTTGAGGTGGGAACTTATATTATTGTTTTGAGGCTTTTTTTCTTTTATAATGTATGCATATAGTGCTATAAATTCCTCTTCTAACTGCTTTATCTCTATCCCACACATCATGATACTGTGTATTCCCATTTTAATTTAGTTTAATGTATTTTTTAATATCCCTTCTTTCTTTAATAATAGCCATTCTGATTGGTGTAATATGATATCTCCTTGTGGATTTAGTTTGCATTTCCCTGATGATTAGTGATGTTGAACATTTTTTCATATGCTTGTTGGCCATTTTTTGGGTCTTCTTTTGAAAAATGTCTGTTCATGTCCTTAGCCCACATTTTAATGGGGTTATTTGTGTTTTTTGTTGTTGTTGAATTGTTTGAGTTCCTTGTAAATTCTGGATATCAGTTTCCTGTCAGATGTATAGTTTGCAAATATTTTCTCTCATTCTATAGGTTGTCTGTTCACTCTGTTGATTATTTGTTATGCTGTGCAGAAGCTTTGTAGTTTAATTAAATCTCATTTGTCTATTTTTGTTTTTGTTGCCTGTGTTTTTGAGGTCTTAGTCATGAATTCTTTGCCTAGACCAATGTCCAGAAGTTTTCCCTAGGTTTCTTCTAGTATTTTTATAGCTTCAGGTCTTACATTCAATTCTTTAATCCATCTTGAGTTGATTATTGTATACAGTGAGAAATAGGGGTCCAGTTTCAATCTTCTGCATTTGGCAATCCAATTTTCCCAGCACCATTTATTGAAAAGGGTGCCCTTTCCCCAGTGTATGTTCTTGTTGACTTTATCAAATATCAATTGGCTATAAATATGTGACGTTATTTCTGGGTTCTCTATTCCGTTCCATTGATCTATGAGTCTATTTTTATACCAGTACCATACTGTATTGGTTACTATGTAGCCTTGTAGTATAATTTGAAGCCAGGCAATGTGATACCTCCAGCTTTGTTCCTTTTGCTCAAGATTACTTTGTCTATTGGGTTCTTTTTTGGTTCCATATAAACTTAAGAATTGCTTTTTCTAGTTCTGTGAAAAATGACATTGGTATTTTGATGGGGATTGCATTGAACCTGTAGATTGCTTTGGGCAGTATGGTCATTTTAATGATATTAATTCTTATGACCATGAGTATGGGATGTTTTTTCATATGTTTGTGTTATTTCTTTCATCAGTGTTTTGTAGTTTTTCTTGTAGAGATTTTTCATCTCCTGATTAGATATATTTCTAGGTATTTTGATTTTTTTTTTACAATCCTATTGTAAATAGGATTGCCTTCTTGATTTGGTTCTTGGCTAGATTGTTATTGGTGTATAGAAATGCCACTGATTTCTATACATGATTTTGTATCCTAAAACTTTACTGAATTCATTTATCAGATCTAAGAGATTTTTGGTGGGGTCTTCAGGGTTTTTCTAGATATAAGATCATATCATCAATGAACAGTGGTAATTTGACTTTCTCTTTTCTAATTTTTATGCCTTTCATTTTTTTCTCTTGCCTGATTGCTCGGGTGAGGACTTCAGTACTATGTTGAATAGAAGTGGTGAAAGTGGGCATCCTTGTTTTGTTCCAGTTTGTAAACGGAATACTTTGAACTTTTCCCCATTCACTATGATGTTGGTTGTGGATTTGTTGTATATTACCTTTATTATTTTGAGGTATGTTTCTTCTATGTCTAGTTTGTTGAAGATTTTTATCATGAAGGTGTGCTGAATTTTATCAAATGCTTTTTCTGCATCTGTTGGCTTTTGTCCTAATTTTGCTTATGTGATTTATCCCTATTCATGGATTTGATATGTTGAACCATTCTTTGATCCTTGGTATAAAACTCACTTGATCACAGTGTATTTTTAATGTATCTTTTTAACATGCTGTTGGATTTGATTTACTAATATTTTGTTGAGGATTTTTATGTTTATGTCCATGAGGGATATTGGTAGTTTTCATTTTTTGTTGTGTCCTTGTCTGGTTTTGGTATCAGGGTGATGCTGGCCTTATAGAATTCCCTCCTCAATTTTTTAGAACACTTTCAGGAGAATTGATATTATTTCTTCTTTGTATGTTTGGTAGAATTTGGCTGTGAATCTATCTAGTCCTGGGCTTTTTTGTTGTTGTTGTTGTTGGGAAATTTTTTTATTACTGACTCAATACTATTGGTCTGTTTAGGAGTTCTATTTCTTCCTGTCTCAGTCTCAAGAGGTTGTACATTTCCAGGATTTTATACATTTCCTTCAGTTTTTCTAGTTTGCGAATATATAGTTGTTTGTAATCATCTCTGATGATCTTTTATATTTCTGTAGTATCAGTTGTAATGTTTCCTTTTTCATTTCTGATTTTGTTTATTTGGATCTTCTGTCTTTTTTTCTTAGATAGTCTAGGTAGTGCTTTATCAATTTTGTTTACCTTTTCAAAGAATCAACTTTTTGTTTTTTTGATCTTTTGTTTTTTTTTCTCCATTTCATTTAGTTCTTCTCTGATCTTCGTTATTTCTTTTCTTCTGCTAACTTTGGTTTGGATTGTTCTTGTTTTTGTAGTTTTCTTGATGTATGATGTTAGGCTGTTAATTTGTGATCACTTTTTTTTTTGATGTAGGCATTTAATGCCATAAACGTCCCTTTTAGCAATGCTTTTGCTTTATTCCACAGGTTTGAGTATGTTGTGTTTTCATTTTCATTAGTTTCAAAATTTTTTGAATTTCTGTCTTACTTTCTTTTTTGACCCAGTGATCATTCAGAAGCATGTTGTTTAATTTCCATTTACTTGCATAGTTTCTGAAGTTCCTCTTAGTATTGATTTCTAGTTTTATTTCACTGTGGTCTGAGAAGATGTTTGATATGATTTTGATTTTTTTAAAATTTGTTAAGACTTGTTTTGTGGCCTAACATGGTCTTTCTTGGAGAATGTCCCATGTCCTGATCAAAAGAATGTATATTCTGTAGTTGCCTAGAATGTTCTGTAGATGTCTGTTAAGTCCATTTGGTCTAAAGTCCAATTTAAGTACAATGTTTCTTTGTTGATTTTCTGTCTCAATGATCTGTCTAGTGCTGTGAGCAGAGTGTTGAAGTCCCTCACTAATATTATATTGCTATCTATCTATTTCTTTAGGTCTAGTAATATTTGTTTTATGAATCTGGGTGCGTATATATTTAGGATTGTTATATATTTTTGCTGAATAATTCAGAGAGCTTGGTTTCCCTGTCCCTCCTTGGCCAGGCAGCAGCTACAACTTTATCAGCCTGATCTTGGCCCAAGGGTGGGGCACAGCTCAGCATTGAACTGTCAAAATGGTGCCTAGGGCCTGAAACCAGAGCGTGTGGGGCCCCTTATAGGCAAGCAGAATGGGAAAGAAGCTGTGGGGAGTGCAGTCTACTCACATCCCAGTATCAACAGCAACCTGCAACAGAGCAGTGGGAGCCTTCCCAGGTATGCAAGGGAGTTCCTGGTCTCCCTTCTCCCTCCGCTAAACAGTGGAGTGGCAGCAGCTGTGTCTGTAGATCCCCAGTATCTAAGGTCCCAAATTGATGCCTAGCTGAAGCTGCTGTAGACTCACATGCCTATGAGAGTCCATGTGGGTTTCCTTTATGGAGCAATGTCTTTGTGCGATTTTTAGGCAGTGTCCTACATTAGGCCCGAGGCCCATGTAGGTCAAGGAATTCTCCTGTAGCCAAGGTTGTAAAAGCCCATTTTTGAGTGTGGAGCCCTAGGGGTTTCTCTCTTAAATTTTCCTACATCCTGGAGTTTCTTCTGGCTCTCAGCCAATCTCCAGCCGGGCAAGCTGCCTTGAACCCTCTCCTTACTTTTGGTGCTTTGTGTCACTTCTCTGGTAAATCCTAGTATTCTCTCCTAGATGATCTGTTTGATATGTGAGTATCAATTACTACTGTGGTTCTTCTCTGTGGAGAAGACACTTACTACCTATGTCTAGTTAGCCATCTTGATCTCTTTTCTTTTCTTTTCTTTTCTTTCTTTCTCTTTTTCTTTCTTTCTTTTTCTTTCTTTCTTTCTTTTCTTTCTTTCTTTCTCTTTCTCTCTCTCCTCCCTCCCTCCCTCCCTAACTTTCTTTCTTTCTTTCTTTCTTTCTTTCTTTCTTTCTTTCTTTCTTTCTTTCTCTCCTCCCTCTCTCTCTCTTTCTCTCTCTCTCCCTCTCTCTCTACATTTCTTTCTTCCCTCCCTCCCTTCTTTCCTTCCTTCCTTTTTTCTGGTTATTTGGACACATTTCAGAATTCCTATTCAATTTATGTATATAGTGTTTTTTTGAGTAAATCTCTTTGTATAGCTTTTTAAAAAAGATTTCAATAGTTGCTCTAAATATTACATTATAATATACATAACAAAACAGCCTACTGGTATGGCCATTTTATCACTTCTGATAAAATGTAGAAACCTTACCTCCCTTTACATTCTACCTTTTCCTGTTTATAATTACTTATCTTAAATACTTTTTGTATTAATACATGTATTTAGAAGCACATCAGATCATGTTGTAGTTGTGTTTCAAATGTCAAGCATAATTTAGAAGACACAGAAGAGAAGGAAAATTTATTATATTTACCCATATATTAGTAAATAACTTATCAAGAACCAGAAAGATCTCAAATGAAAAGAAAAAAGACAATCAATAGGTGCAAACATGAAGTTTTTTTTCTTTCTTTCTTTCTTCCTGATATTCCAAAATTTCTTTTTTTTTTTTAATTGTTGCCTTTCTGTTTAGAGAATCTACTTTAGCCATTATTTTTGGGTAATTTGCTGGTGACTAATTTTCTTAGTTTTTCATCATCTGAAAATGTCTTTATTCCCCCTTAATTCCTGAACGATATTTTTTTACTGGATATTTAGTATTCTTGTTGTACTTGTTTTTCAGCACTTGAAAGATGTGCCACTTCCTGTAGACTCCATGGTTTTTGATGAGAAATCCACTGCTTTTCCCTGATAGATTAGGTGATGTTTCTTTCTCAATGTTTAATTAAATTTAAAGAACTTGAGTAAATATGTTTTTTTAAAATAAAGGCCAACATGCTTGTGACTTTTGGTGTTTTATTTTTATAATAAATATGTGGTCCAATTGTCTAGCAAGAGTTACATTGCAAGAGGGAATCGAACACCTGAATTTAATGTAACCCTTTTAACAAGAACCAGTTGTAATGTTAGGTTGTAATTGCAAAGGAACCTGCCTAGACTTCAGTTTGTCATATTGTTTTATTTTAAAATGATGCTCGATTTGCATTTTCTAGAAGTTCGAGGCAGTGATGAGAGGTCCTGGGTGACAAGTCTGTAATATCATCAGCAAGGTTTTAAACAAAATCCAGCATTTCCCTGATGAACTCAAGTTTCACTCACTTCGAAGGGAGCCCTGAGTAAGATGGTTTTCGTCTCACAATGTGATTGGTGATGCTGATCACCTGTCTCGCTTATTTGGCCGGTAATTGTAATCCCTCACATCTGTAGAGGTTGCTTTTAGTTTATTAAGCACGTCCACATCCATTACCTAATTTAAGCAACCCTGTGAAGATAGTAGCAGGTGATTTAAAGATAGGAAATCAGGGGGAAAAATGGCGGATTAGTGGTGCCCTCCTGAATCTCTGCTCCCAGAGTGGGAGGCGAAGAACGCAGATAGCTACACACCAGTGGATGGCTCTCCCACAGGAACAGCATCCTGAATCTGCAGAGAAGCAGCGCGGGACAAGCAGTGCTGGGAAAAAAAAAGGTGAATTGGAGAATCCACCACTATGTTTGGAGAGTGGGAGGTACACAATAGGGAATAGAGCGTGGGATGGTGGCGCCCGCTGGCGGGCTGGGGCAGTGTGGCCTGACCCACAGGAGGACGACTCTTCCTCCGTGGACTTCCACATCCACTCAGGCAGGGAAGTGTGTGAAGTCAGTGCGAAGTTGAGGCACAGGCTGCCGGGCAGTGTGGAGAAGAGACACAGTCGGGGGACATTTTGAACCCTCCAGTGCGCGGTGCTAGGTCCGCACTGGGCGGGGGAGGGGCAGGTCTGAGCGGACACTGCCCGGGTCCGGGGAGGGAGTTTGGAGACAGGCTTCTGGCCTCTGGTGCTCGCTCGCTGGGACCAGACCAAGGGAGGTGAACACCGAGGGAGAGGCTCTGCCCCTGGAAACCGCCGTGCATTCGGCTGGCGCAGGGCGGGATGCAGTTTGTGGGACTCCCCACTGACGGGCACGAGTCAGCGCATCAGGGAGGCGGAGGGGACGGCCCGGGGCTGGTTGAGACAGCCTGCCAAACCCAGCACCTGCTGCCCCCAGAACAGTCACCTCCGGTGCTGGCTCTCTGTGGGTGGGCCGCTGCCTGTTTGGGGGTCCATAACCTAGAAACGCTGTAGCGTGTTGCCGAAGGGGGCGCCGCCCCTCCTCCAGCCCAGCTGGCGAGGCCCAGGCGACTGACTCCGGCGGCGCCAGCGAGCAAGCCTCGCCCTTCGAGGGACAGAGCAAGGAGAGAAGGCGCTTTCTGAACATTCTGCCCCCAGCCGCTGCCTTTTCACGCAGGCAGGTCACACCCTGCCCTTGAAGGGGCGCAGTAATGAAAGAAGCCGCTTTCCCGGCTGAGTTGCTCCACGGCTCGGAGGAGCTTCTCCCCTCACCTGGCCTCTTCTACGTCATGCCTACTGACCTCCGCCCTTGGAGGGGTGGAGAAATGAGAGAAGCCGCTTTCTTTCTTTCTTTTTTTTTATTTCAGCATATTATGGGGATACAGATGTTTAGGTTAACGTATATTGCCCTTGCCCCCCCCCCACCCCGCCCAAGTCAGAGCTTCAAGCGTGTCCGTCCCCCAGATGGTGCGCATTGCGCTCATTATGCATAACCCATCCCCTCCTTCCCCCTCC